>NW_016690180.1:9937031-10172832 GCF_001604755.1 Lepidothrix coronata
CGGCGGGGCCCGGAGGGCCGGGGGGCGAGCCGGGCAAGGGAGCGGCGGGGCCCGGAGGGCCGGGGGGCGAGCCGGGCAAGGGAGCGGCGGGGCCCGGCGGGCTGGCGGCGGCGGGGCCGGGGCAGGGCTGGGCGCCGGGGCCCGGGCCCATCACCTCTATCCCCGACTCGTTAGGCGGCCCCTTCGCCAGCGTCCTCTCCTCGCTGCAGCGGCCCGGCGGCACCAAAGGCAGCCTCGTCAAGAGCGGCATGTTCTGAGCGGCGGCGGCGGCAGCGGCGGCGGCCCCTCCCGCTCATTAGTACCCGCCGCCCGCCCGTAGCAATGACCAGGGGCCCGGGCTGCGCCGGGCTCCGCGGGGCAGGGACCCCGCGTCCCCCTGGGGGGCCGCGCCCGGCTTCTCTCGCCCCCGGCCCGGCGGCGGGGCCGGTCCCGCAGCGCCTCCGCCGGGGCGGGGCGGGGGGGCGGCTGCGCGGGGGGCGCTGCGCGGGCGCGGCGGCGGCGGCGGGGCCGCGGCGACTCTGCCCGCGGGCGGCCCGGCGGCGAGGGGGCACACCCTGCTCGCCCGTGGAGTTTTTTAAGTTCCTTTTCACGGTCAGCCGGAGGGACAAAGTGTCTTCTTTCCCTCCTCCCCTCTTCCCACGCCGCCCTCCCGCCGCCCCCGGCCCGCGCCTGTGGGCGGTTCTTCCTCCGCCGTCCGATGTCACTGTCCCTCCGTTGGGTCCTGGGTCTCTCCGTTACCCCCGCCACCGGTGCCCCGCCGGGTTCGGCCCTGACCCGGCGACAGCCGCCGCCTCCGCACCGCGGATCCGGACCCTGCAGGGCCCGCGCCTCTCACGGCCGGCGGCCTGTATTTATTATTAATTAATTAATTATTATTAATTATTATTATTACACAGTCCACGCAGTTTTTAGGCATCTCCGTTAGGGTTTTCTAATTTTATTTTAAAAGGCACAAACTATAGCTCTTAGTTGAATGTCGCCAGGTATGCTTTCTCTTTTTCCGTGTCTTTCTACAACTGTGTTCTGTGACTCAACTGTATAGTGTTAATATCAGTACAGACTTGTCTAGTTGACCGTATAAATAATGTTTTCCCTTCTCGTAGTCTCTATGGCGTGTCTTTATGGAGAAATAAGGTTCTCACGGGTTCGGTTACCTTTGCGTTTAGAGACACCAGGTTCAGGCAATTATATATATTTTTGTTATCGGTTGCATGTCGTCTCATTTTTTCTTTTCCCTACCTGTTGGAATATGTTTGTGAGCATAATCGTCATAAATTATGTTCAGGGTTTTCAGATTTATTTATATGTGGTTCAAATGAATGCTTCTATTTAAAAGGGGAAATATTTCTACATGTGCATATAGTTTTCCAAGAGTGTACCATTAATTGATTGTTGATAATAAAAACCAAAAGCAAACATAGCTACGGTGCTCTTCCGACTTCTTGTTAGGGCTTTATTTGGAGGGAGGTCTTGGGGTTATTTCTGACAGAGATCAAAAGCGCACATCGCAGAACCTCGACTGAGTCATGAAAAGGAGATGTGCTCAGCAGCATCAATCTCCTGTTACCATCAGGAAGACCGTAACTGCGGGTCCCATCATTACTGGCTAATTGTGCCCTTATTAATTATTTGCAAACAGGCTGATTAGGGGGAGGAACATGCGTCAGATCTGACCTTTCGTCACTACCTCGAAAATTGGAGATGGTCAATATTAAGCGAAAACAAAAGTGGCACAAACCACAGGCCCGGTTTGCCATTGGGCGCAGCATCCCGCCGGCCGGCGGAGAACCTTCGCCAGCCCTTACATACCCAAGTGGAAGGTCAAATCGGCTTCGCAGCTCTGCAGCTTTCCGCAAACGCTTCTGCTGTAGAATGCGGGCGCAGAGGGCAGAGAGAGGGGCCGCCCGCGGAGACTGCGCGGCTACGGGCTTGGCTCCCATCCGGGCCAGGAGTGGGCCAGCGGCCTCACATCCAGGGACCCGTGCTGCTTGCAGAGCCCGTCAGCGGGAGCCGGGACCGACGTGCCGGGCCCCCGCGGGCACCGGGTAGCTGAGCACACCCGTCTCTCCGAGCCGAGCCGGCACCCCGCTCCCCTCGAAACACCTCAGGCAAGGGTGAGCCCCCTCCCCAGAGAAGAGCCGGGGTCGCGGAGCATCCCGGTGCTGCCTCCCGGAGCTGTCCCTGCAGCCGGGCACTCGTGGGTTAGCTGCAGGGACGCCGGGGCAATGAACTCTATCTGACTCTGACACAGTGCTAAAAAAAAAAAAAGGAAAAAAAAGTCTGTGGGTTTGGCAGGGAAGCAAACTTGGCAAAGGCGTTGTCATCTGAAATGTGCAACATCTGCATGGCTGGAGGGCTGGGGAGAGCACCATTAAAAATATGGCAAATGGGACAAGTGCTGTTTCACTAATAAAATACTTCAATTATCAGTTTTAAAATGCTCTAATAAAATATGCAGAGTATTTTCTGGAGAAAAAAATCTGAATGCATTTCTTGAATATATGTTTTGTTGTAATGTGGGCAGATTTTGCCATTTTATTTTTTCATCCAAAAGTCATTCCATGACCTAAGAATATCTTTGTTAAAAGTAAATGGACTTTCTCTAGGAATTACGCAGCTGTAGACCATGGCTGAAGTGACCTCTAAGCTTTTATAGAAGGTGAGACCTGTATCACCAGTAAAGCAAGCAAGCAACCAAAGGTAATTTAAAGATATCTCTCCTGGTCAGGCCTTGCTGTATGAAGATGATCAGCTTTCATTTTATGACGTGCAGTTTTGGTTTGAAAACATTAAGAGATGACAACACACTATTTCTTTGGGTATTTTTTGCCAAGTTGGCTATTTTGTCTGCTAAAACTTGGGCTTTATTTCTAATACGAAGGCTTCAGTTTCCAACAGTGGATATAGCTGCATGTCAGCTAGGCCTTTTCTCTCTTTTGATTTTACTACACTGCAAACCGATTTGCATTTTGATCTATTTTCTTCCCGCTAAACTAAATAGGCTGTGTCATTTACATCTCCCACACTCCTAAGGTTCAAACTTATAGAACTTTTCCAGAGCCAGAACCACACTCTCCTGTTTCTGAAGATGCCTTGCAGAAGAGATACTGGGATAGTACCAAGCACTGCTGTGTCTCTCTCAGTAATGGTTCATACAGAGCTAAGATCACCTCTCTCTTTCTGATCACAATTTTCCACTTAGGTATCTAAACTTCTCATTAGTCCTTTTTGGTAACTTCTGCTTTGCCACTGACCCATAAATCCTTTCCTGAGCTGCTGCTTTTCATGTTCTGGTCACCCACACAGTAAAGGGAACCATTGCAGGCCTGAGATATGTGGCACAAACCATTTGTAAGGAACAGCGTGCCCATGGCAGACCAGTTGGAATGGTTAATTCATCAGACTTCATAATTGTTCAGTCAGGAAGAAATGGATTGTTTGAAAATATGTGAAATTTACTTTCGCTCCCTGCAAAGGCAGGAGTTTAAAAAGAAGTATTAGTTAAATAAATAACCTATAGGATTGCTGCTGACCTTTACAAGCACAGAAGCTAGATGAGGCCCATGGGGTACTCAGCAGGAGTCCAGGCATGAAGAGGATGCCAAAAAGCTGCTCTCCAGTGGTACCGGTGAAAGTCAAATGGGCAAGCTAATCAATAACATCAAGAGGTGCTTTGGGGCTCACAAGGTGAGGAGGTCTGGGCAAAAGGACCTAAGAAGCCAAAAGATGCTGCAGTAAAGAATTGAGATTTTGTTATTTTTGTTGGTTTTACCCCCTCCCATAGTTCAAATAAAGAATTGTTTTATGATCCAACTCAAATTCGGTATGAACACATGTTGTGTTCTGAAGAGTTCAGAGGTAAATTCACATTGTATTTTTGAAGCAACTTGAGTGTTTCATTGTCTGCTCTTTTAAATACCAAGACTTAGAATTCAGGTCTAATGTTCAATTTGGCTTTTGCACACACTTTCACTTTTTTCTCTCCAACACATGAACAGAAAGAGTAATTCCTGATTGCAATATGAATCTCTTAGATGGATGCATGACAGTGCAAACATTAATTTTGCTACTAAAGAATATGAAGCCAGCATACAGTAAAAATACAATTAATAAAAACAATCTCACTTACAAGTAAATGTCTCTAAATTGTTTAATCTTTATATATTGAACTTATTTAGTGAAGTTCTGAAACTATTACCAACCAGTGGGAAAAGGAGATGTCATGAAAAGTGCCTGTGGTCTATTAGAATATATTTTTAAATTCTCTTTTCCTCCCACCTTTTTTTGACATCATTGAAGTGTACCTAGCAGGAGTCCCCTGAATGAGCCAGTCTCCAATCAAGGCCAGCAAACTTACTGCTGCAGGCTGAAGTGTGAGCTCTTTCTGAAGTCAAAATCTTGGGTTTCTTTACATGGGAAGGATCCCCACTGCACAGAGGGGGAACAAGACATGAAGATCACTAGTAATTCCAAGATACCTACTAAACTAGTACCTGTCTGTAACTCTTGCTGCACATTTAGCATGAATCATTAAGAGTCAAATATTTATCTCACCTGTTAAGCAGATCAGTGCTATGAAGGCCATACAACAATGGGAGATGAAGCCTCCTGTTTCTGCTATCAGTTTCATTTGGTCTTTTACCAGCTATCACCCAATGACTGTTATGAAATAAACTGGTGGCTTCATCCCAGGTGCTACTAAAATCCATCTCCATCTTAGAAAAACAACTTTGTGCCTTGTACTTTAGGCAAGAGCTCATCAAGTATGCCAAGGAATGATCTGAGAGGAAAACCATCTTCTTGATTTGTGGGGAATTCATCCAGAAACAGCTCAAGAAACTTTAGCTGTGAAAATAAAGCTCATGCTTTCATATTTTCGGTTGGAAATTTCCTTTGGAGACAGGAAATCATCTTTTGGGCTGATCCTTGTCATGGCTATCATATCGAGAGGAAATTAAAATATTTTGCCTTGAAAAGAAGTATTATTTCATACTATTATGGCAGGCTGAGGCCATACTTCTTCCAATTCCTTTCTGAAAGAGAGGTAGTAAAGGAATGCCAATCACATCTCTTGCTGCTTCAAAGAGTGTTTAAATTACATATAAATTCTATCAACAGTATTAGATAAAAGTTCTATGCACTCTTGGGAAGTACAAGTGAGAGCGACTGTCTTTCCAGCAGTCTGAAATCTAGTGTCAGCATTAAGGCCTCTATCAAGAGGCTTAACATATGGATGTGGTCTTCAGGAGCATTCACTTCAGAATTGTTTCACAGAAAGATGTTTATAGAAATAGAATCAATATATTAATTTCCACCAAGAGGAAAATCTGTCCAGGGAACAAAGCATACATTTTATGAATTTATGTGGTTATTTGGTTCAGGAAAAAAGTGACTGGAGTGAAACCAATTACTTAAGAGAATTGGTCATCTGGGACGAACATGGTATTTTGGGAAAGCTTGGTTTGGTCCTTTCAGAGGCATGCATCACCCAAAGAGCCCAGATAGAGCTGTGGATACTCCATACCTTTGAAAGTCAATTTACTTCTTGAAACCTCCTAAAACAGTGCCTGCAGCAGTCCCTGCTCAAAGATATAGCCACAAAGTCCTGTGCTTTCAGGTCTGTTATTACCCACCTATGCATTGAAGAGCAAGGGAGGAGGCTCATTCATCCCAAGACATGACAGGAACTAGGGCGTTCATGCAGCCGCAGCAGCTGTCAGCACTCTCCCTGCCTGCTCCCTTCCCCAATGACAAGGGAGCTGAGCCACTGACAGCCAGCTGTGGCACCCAGAAGTTAGTTACCTTCTGGGGCTCATTTCCAAGCAGAGCCAGGAATAACCTCTTCTCTCCACCTGCCTCTTTGTGTGTTGCCATGAACAGGCTGGATAGGGCTCAACGTTGGCCTGCCTTTCTTCTGTGGTGGTCTGTGCAGTTTTCCACCACTGTGGACTTGTAGGACTCTCTTCCAGAGAAGCAAGAAGACAATTCAGCTTCAGTGAGTCCTTGGGTGCTTTGGCTCAGCTCCGCAGACAGTATGAGAGAGCAGGGGGAGAGACAGCAGACTTGCTGCAAGGTGGAAACTTAAATTCTCATTGAGGTTTATTATCACTGTATCAGTGGAGTTCAGTGCGATGTAGTTACACAGATATATTCCACAGGCTGTCACAAGCTGCAGGTTATTCCTGCCTTTATTTTTTTTTTTTTAACTTAAGGAGTCTGACATCACAGTTCATCACAAAATAATCTTAAAGCAGTACTGTCAGGAGAATTCAAAAGCTCTTGGCCCTGTATTCAATTCACAATATAAAACTGTTTAAAAACAGCTACCAAAATATTCTTGCATATTATCTTCAAAAAGTTTACCAAAAGCAATGAGCTCTGAAAATAAGCAGTTCAGGAATCTCCAGGGGAAATACTGTAAACAAAATGCCACCACAACTAGGACGCAAACATCTGAGGAAATCCCTCTCACTTTAATTCAAAAATTACACACTTTCTTTAAAAACTGCGTGTCTCTCCATTTTTAATAACAAAGTCTTCTTACATCTGGAAGAAGAAGAAGAGGTAGTTTAAACTCTATCTGCTGCTACTGCATGCACTTGTAATGCATTACGTGACAGCCTATTTTAAAACAGTGATGCTTTAAACACAGAGATCTAATTATCACTTTATCTACATGGAGATAAAAAGTTAGATAAACATGGTGTGGGCGGTTTTGTCAAGTTGCAGGAAGAGGATGCTCTAAATGGACATCTAAGTCCTTCACTCCCATCACATTTAATTCCTACTGGGAATGTAGCACTCCTAAAGTATTTCTGGGCTCATTCACTGACTATCAAATCTGGTGGCATTCACAGAAAGGTGGCAAGAAGGATCAAGGACACATATCATTCAAGAGAGGTGTGAAAAGTTACTCGTATTAATAATTTGTATTTTTACAGTGCTACTGTATAATATTAAGTATGAATACAAAAACACTGACAAAACTGGGGAAGTTAGATTAGGACTTTAGGTTTTTACCCATTTAATCTCACCTTTCAGTCACTGCATCACTCAACCTCTCTCCTAATGTTAGTTAGGAGAAAAAAAAGTAGGATAACATATAACAGTGTAATCATTTGATTCCTGCTGAAGCAAGTTTAGAATCAGTAAATGGAGATACTTCCAGTCTCTAAATAATCAAACTGAGACTCATTGCCACAAGACTGGGTTGATGTCAAGATTTTAACTGAATTCTAAAAAAACTTGAGCTCTCAAGTAAGAATATCCAGCCAGTACAGCTGCAGTTAATAAAATATTCTGAAAGATTTCTGACATAAACCCACCCATTTCAGTGTAAGTCAACCTCCACTTACTGAAGATGAGACCTTCTACAAAAATTTTCTACCAACGAATTTCTTATGTGTTCTTCTAAATCACCTGTTGTTGTTCCATTTCAGAAATTGGTTTACAAACTGTAGATCACAAGTTTTAAGATGTATGCCAGTCTCTATTTCAACATTCTAATAGAAAATTAATAGAAAATTAAAGCATGCCCTCCCAGATTTCCCTCATTTACATGTTTCATTGTCTTTTTTGTTTGGTAGTAGTCCCTGTTATATTCATGGGGTCAACTTCAATCCTGGCCAAAGTACATTCCACAGCTGAAGTAAAATGCATCTTCAAAAGTGATTAATTTTTCCTATTATTGCTGATTACTTTCATTGATTTCACTGGTGCATGCCACTAATACATTTAAATGTCAATGTGGGAATTAATTAACCTCAATTATTTCCTTCCAAAGATCATGACATTTTGCTGTTGTCAAGATTTTAGGATATATACAGACAAATTTATGGCCATATTTGTCTTAAAATTTTCCTGAATAATCTGAATAAAACTTCTTAAGTATAAAATGCTTTTGAAGTATTTTACTTTTAAAGAATTTTTTTACAAAAAATGAAAAGATTTAATAATTTAAAATTAGGCATATTAAACCCCTGTAATTTCAAAACCCAGTTACATGTGTATTCTAAACAAAAAGGGTTTTCTCCAAACAAAGAAAAATATTAATGTTACAGGAGAAGATTCAATTATATAACTGTGCATTGTAATTCTCTATGAATTATAAAAGGCAAAATTCTGATATGCTATACAATAAATTATCGTTATGGTGCAACTACACTTTGGTCTAATAGAATCCCATTATTTAGAAATGGAAAAAGATACCCTATTAGATTATAGAGTTAATTCCCTGCCAGTGCTGAGGTCACTGCTCTTTCAGGCTTGTCTAAGTGAAAACTGTTGGTGCAGCTGAAGAGTCTTCATGAGCAGGCAATAGATAAGAAAGACAAGAGGAGCTCTGTGTTGATGCTGGCACTCCCATAAAGGAATGAAAATATCTGTAATACACAAATCATCTTAATATATAATTTTAAAGAAGAAAAATCTGTTGGGCAAATACCCCAAAATGGCAATACATGCCAGTATTGTCAGTATATGAGGATTAAAGACCAATTGAACCAAAGCCACAGCGGTGTTCTGAAATGAAAGTAGTCCCAGCACAGTGTGAAGAGCCTTGTGCCATATTTGAACCCAGGAGATTTTTCTGGACCTACAGCTATTGAGAAGCTTCAGCCAATATTGGTTTCAATGGGATCTACTCAGCATATTACTTTTAAGAATAAAGCCATATATTGGGAGTCAATTAGTTTATCTTGAAGCTGAAATGCCTTGAGAGGAGAAAAGCTCTCTTATAGGTTTTTAGTTGGGGTAGTAGGGAAGAGAGATGGATATGATAGATTAATTCCCCAAAAGTCCCCAGCAAAATTATACCTGCTGTGGGCAGAAAGGGTGAAAGGCCTTTAAAGACTCTCCTTTCACAGTCCTTGGGCAGAGAAGAAGGTAAAGGGGAGGCATGCTGCTATGTGTGTCAAGAGGGCTGCAATCCCACCAAACTCGGATGTACTGAAACCTCTCCATAGCCTATGAATCTGGGCTCAGAAACTCCTCTGTGTGTTCCTTTTGCATTTCCCAGAGAAGTTTAGATTGTGTGATCTCCTTTTCCTCCTGATGATAAATTAGCCACAAGGGATGTATTTTCTGAAGAGGAAAACAGAAGGTCACATAGACCTTAGGCTCCTTCAGCATGGCAGTTTCAGGCAGAGAACAACCCAGATTTCAGCTAGGAGTATCCTGCTATCCAAGGGGGAGTCCTGCCTCCCAGATATTTCTGCACAAAGGGAAAAGCTCAGACAAGTGTCTCTTGAGGTGTATTGAATTTTTCGCAGGGACAGGGGCACTAGAAATGCAATTTATTCCCCTCCATAACAACTATTTCTTCTCTCACAGCAATCATAGTTTCCATTCACCCATAAACGGCCGTGAGGCTCCAGGGGATGTCCAGCCCAGTGCCACACACCGCCCCAGCTTGCTTTTATATGTCACTTCTTGGCTCATTCAGGTTACGAATTCCTCCCAAACAGTTTTTCCTCATGAAAGCCATTCAGATCTCTTTTTTGTGTGCATCTTGATATGGATGCTGAAGGAGAAAATGAGGCTGCACACACAGAGTTCTATTTTAGGACTTGTCCACCCACCCTTTTCAGTGTTTCCCTTTTATTCATATTCCCTCATAAACAGCACCCAGTATTTTTCTTTTAGTTAAACGGAATTCCCAGGATCATCCCAAACCAGTGCCTTGATCCCACACATTCACACTCGCATCATTTTGTGGCTGTGTTCAGCCACGAGAGAAACACACACTTGTCATGCAGGCTGTTTAAAGTGGTTTTACACTTTGAGACATAACATTTTCTCTCTTAAAGCACTGAGCCAAGGTCGATCCTCCCTTTTGATTCCAATTAACTAAACGCAGGTGCAGAGTAACTCAGCTTATTCCCACACCAGAACCCTCCCCTTCCACCCTGGCACTAAAGAGCCACACAATTTAGAGAGTTGCAATGACAGGTCTCAAAATGCCCAGGTGTTCCCACTAATACTGACAAACCTGCACTGCTGACAGAACCACTCACTCATGCTTCAAGTAGCTATGAAAGAAAAATTTGCTTTTAGAGGAAGGGCTTCTATTTGTCCATTCAGCATCATTAAACTGGGATTTGTGAGTTTAACAAACTGGATATTAATCACGCTGCTGGGTGTTGAAGAAAGATATTAAAATTATTGCTTACTGTCAGTGGCAAGAGAATTGAGAAATAGGTTTTCTCTTACTGTCAGGAGGCACAAATCACTTAATCACTTGTGTCATGGAGTTAGACAAACAATAGCTATAAAAACATATCAGATACTGCTAATCAGGGCAGCTCCATGAGGATACAGTATTTCAAAACCCACACCAACTTAACATTCTAAGGAAATAACTTTGAAATGTTCCTTGTTTAGTTGCCACAGCATATTTTTTAATTTTTCAGAGTCATTGGCTGGATGGTTGACTCATCAGTATACGACTCAAACAGATGATATGTCACTGATGGAAAACTGATGGAAAAGAAGATTTGAACAATTATACAGAACAGATAAGCCATTAGCTTCTCCCGGGATCTAATGATGAGCTCTGCAGGATCATTCAGGCTGCAGCCATAATTAAAACTGGTTCTGAGTCATTCTGTTGCGATACAAAACATTAACAAAAAGGGAATCTTTGGCAGTGCAAGGGAGCACTACAATGAGACTGGTGTTTGACACAGGTTAGGACTGGAATATTTTTGAAATACAAAGCTATGAAAAAGAATTGGCATTTTATTACTATTTTATTTAATTAGCAACTGTTTGGAAGCATAACCACAGCTGAATAAAGACTTGAATATGCTTTTCCACCCTGTGTCACCTGTGGGAAGGCTATTATTCAGTTATGCTAAATGTGTTATATTATTCTATTTATTCCGTGTTAAAATTACTCTGCTATTTAAACCACACTCTTTCAGTCTGTTGCTTTAATTAGTTGATATCCTCCATTATCTCTCTGTTTTTGACTTCCTCTTGATGAAGACACTGACCTCTGTATTTTCACATTGACTTCTGTTTTCCACTTGAGAACCACAATTTTGCGATAAATGAAGTGCAAACCCCAGTCCATGTGGCCAGTTTGTTCAATCCATCTCAAAAGCTTCTTGCGAGGTAAGGTCAGCTAAGTCTGTGCTTTCAAAAGGAAACAATTAAGACTGTTCCTTGCCATCCTGGGCCACTTCACAATTACAAACACAATTGCTTTTGAACATTCCCACTTAGAAAGAATAAGCATACATGCAAAGGTGTTCCTAGCTGTAGGCTCACTGCTGTTCAAGGAATTCCATCAATTGTCCTGGAAGAAGGACAATGCCCACTCCAATATTTCCAGGAAATGACCCAGATTCTACTGGTAGAACACTATACATACACCTAATAGCTCTGGTTGCTGATTTTGCCCAACTTGGTCAGAGTTTTGCTGTCAAATTTTCTATGTTCAGCCCAAAATTTCATTCCAAATGGCCTTCTCGATGGCTTATCTCTGTGAGGCATCTTCTTTATGTACAGCACTACGTAAATACTACTGCAGGGGCCAGAGTTAACAAAAACCTTCACTTCCATGCCATTTTTTCCTGTGTTTCAAAAAACCAAATATCTAACTTGTCAATGGCATCTGTTAACAAGTAACAAACTTAATTCAGGCTAAACATATTCTGTAGCATGGAGTACTCCTGAGGGACTGTTATCTTTGAAGTGACTAGAGGGAGCATGAGGAAAAAACAAATGCTAGATGTGCAGAATTAATGGAATGGTCCCTGCTCTAAGATACACTTTTAAGAGTTAATTAATAATTTTCAAATACTTCGATGAAAATATATTACATGCTTAGTTTTATTCCATTTGAAATAATTCAACTGGTAAATCTTTTTCAGAAAGCCAGTTACTGTTGCTGCCTCACAGCTTAAATTATTATCCCAAATAATAACCTTGGCAAAAATGTCTTCTATTTCAACTCTTGAATAAGGACTTGATTCACATGTCTAATGCTCTGTGTAAGAGAATTAGCAAAAACTCATCTCAATGTGGTTTCAAAAGAGGAAACTAAGCAGACAGCCTTGTTAATTTAGCATATAGACTTGGAATAAAGTACAACATCCATCATCTCTTGAAATTAAATTAAAAATTGGTCTTGTGTCCAAGGAGAAGGAGCCAATTTTCTGCTGGAAGCAGAGTCTTAGAAGATCACTAAAACCGTTAATGGTTCTTTCATTGTGGGAGCCAATATGAAAGAAAAACCAGTTTGGGAGTTCAAATTACCCCTCACATTAAATGCTACAACATATGCAATTTTCAGTTTGGGCCCATCGCTGTTGATGCAATGCTTTCTGTCATCCCGGGCACATAGGGAATTCCAGCTGTGCTTCTCCCCTGGTCCTTAAAATCTTCCAATGTGCTGCTGTACACTGTGGCAATGCTGAAGAGGCTTTTGCATGCAGGGTGAACCACCCGTCCTTACCATATGTTGTGTAGAGTTCTTATTCTCCCACAGAAGGTTTCTATGTGTGATAAAAAGATGCTTGCAAGCACACACCAAGATTTAATATCTGGGGAAAGGGAAGCCTGAAAATACGTTAACAAGATTTTCAGCATTAAACACAATTTTGTTTCAGATTTCAGCTGTTAAACATCTTAATTTGTTTTGCTTTTTACTCCAGTAACATAATGCTAATATGCTCTGACAGCTCGTGACTCCACACCGAGGAGGTTTCGCAAACCAATCTCTTTACTTGAAATTTGATTTACAAAGTGCCTCAGTCCTTTAGCTGTGTGGCAGCAGTCACCATCACAACACTCGTCATGACTTGAAGTAGGAGCACAGTCTGGGCAGTTTTTCCTTGTTTGTTTATTTTCTCCTAGTGGAGGATTTACTAAGATAAAAAAATTCTTTTAACTATTTCATGTCTTCATCCATCTATAAACTCAACCCAGAAAATACTGCCATGCAATGTCTGCCACACTTCAAAGGAAAGGATGGACTTTTTTGTTTTGAAAGTCTTGGTGCAGAACACAGGTAGCATCCGTGCAGGTTTTTTTATCCTATTTGTTTTGGATGAGTTTGCTCTAACAGTTAATGTAGACATATTTTCAATTCCATGTTCTCTTTCTAGCCCAATCTAGCTTTGGACTACTTCTCTCCAGCAGTAATCTCAGGCTGCTTTCCGGGTGCTTATCATACATACAGCTGCAGGTCACTGCTGAGCCTGCAGGACCACTGGTTCAGCTATAGGCCAGTCCCAACCTTGTGTGGGCCATCATTTTCCTGGGAAATTAGGTTTTTGACATGTGAGGACCACACGAAGTGGCACTTCACATCACAAATCCCTGCAGAACTGGCAAGAAAAACAATAGATGACCACAAACATCTGCTCTCAGAGGCTGCTGCCTGCTCTTGGCAGGGGTAGTCTCCATAGGTGAGACACATGAAGCCAAGCTAACATCAGCTAGCAAAGAAGTCCATCCTGTTAAGAAGACCAGAGAAATAAACTATGCATGCTTGCCCCACTGTGGCAGGCCTCACTAATGAAAACAACCTACTTACAGTTTTTAAATCTCCTTTCTTCCAGAAAAAAAACCCACCTTTTGCCATGTTTTCCTCTCAAAAGGGCATTTCCCCAGAAGGATTCAGCTTGCCTCACTCAGGTCCATGTATAGGAAATGATCTGCCAACACCAACAGGTCTGTGTGCTAAATAACAGCAGTCTGCACGGAGATGCTGAGCTGGCTTCAGCCCAGCCTGCTGCTTCTGGTTGTCTGGTGTAGGCAGTGCAAAGCATGCTGCTGCTTCATGTGCCATGTTTCTAGACAGGCTGACTCCACGCTGATGGGCTTCTTGCTCTGGTGACTTTTACTGCAGTACTCAGACAGCCTGGTCTTTCTGAACTCCACAGTCACTATGCTGTAGTCACAGTAGCTGGTAGATGCATGCTTTTTAAAATGTTTCGTTTTGTTTTGTTTTCCCTCTGAGTTTCGCACATTTATTGTCAGATTGTAGCCTAAATTAAATCCACTAGTGAAGACATTCTTTCTCTGCACAAATTGAATAGGTCTGTGACCCATTTATCCATTTGGAAACACAGATATAATAGTGTTTTTCTGTCTCACAGTGGTGTTTTTAAATCTTATTCAACTAACAGTTGCAAAGGGCCTCACTGTTTTCTGGTGATGATGGGCTTTGTAAGCACCAGTCATTGAGTGCATGGGCCAGGGAGCATCTCACGGACTTTAGTCTCTCTTCTTTTTCAGCTACTCAAAATGTCAGTGAAAACTGGAAAAACCAAGTCTAGGTAACTATGGTTTCACACAAGGCCAGCGACACTGCCCGACTTGAGGCCTGTTAATGATGTCTGATTATCTGGGATTGTGCAAACAGGTATCCTTGAAAATCTGATTGTTTCCAAATCTCTGACATTGGGTGCTCAGGTATAGTGACATTCAAAATTATTCAAATCTAGTGCAAGTTATTTTATATTCCTGAAATACAAAGGAAGTAAGTGATATTTGTATTCAAGCTTGAGCTCAGTACTGTCAAAAGAGGTATATCTTGCCTTAAGACTGTAAAAAATAAAATGGTATTGTAGAATTTATTTTCTTTCCATAATGAAAAGTACTATGGCAGCCTGTGGAGAGACATGTCTTACATTTGCCTCGCTAGCCACAAGGATTTAATAAAGAATCTCAGTGCTGCATGCACACAGCTTTGCCATCCCTGGGCTGCTCCAACCATCTTCTTACTTACCTATTTCTGCTGCAGCCCCCCCAGCAGGCAGTGCTACCCTGTTTGCATGTGTCTTTCCAAAGCCCACCAGGCAGCAACACTGGTTATTTGCAGCCCTTCATTCTAACTGCAAGTGGACAGCAAGCAGCTGAGAAATGCTATATGGATCAAATGAGAAGAATTTCTGGCTAAAAAGCAAAATCTCTGGCATATGAGGGAAAAAACTGCAACTGCCTGCAGTAGATGTTCAGTCAACAAGCAGAGGGAGCAGTGTGGCTCTGAGTTGGGCTAGGCTATGCTGCAGCTGTGGGCAGGTGTGCAGAGCCAGCTCCAACCAAATGTGGTTCTTGGCAAGCTGGGATGTGTCATGGGAGCACAGCTGGATTTCACTTGTGTGCAGAACAAGGCTGAGAAACTGGCTATGACCTAGGTTGAGAACAATAGGGGAGAAGTGCTGCAACTCCACCGTTTACTCTTTGAGAGCTTGATATCCTGTTGAAGTACTTTTTCCAGCACAGGTACACAGTTACTGTAATGTAGGATGCACACCTCTTCTGCACCCAGTAATTTATTCACCTTTTTCATTTTACCTTGCCTATAGGTGGTAGGAGCTAAAGTTGATCACTTTTTGCATCAAAGTTTACCATGTACAATGTAAGTCTTCGGCTTCTGGGGTAACAACATGTGAGGGTTATCATCAACTGAAAGCGTGTGAAAATAGCCACATGATTGAAAAGCCTTAATGCAGTAAAGAGAAACATATTTATGTGTTTAATTGTATTCCTGCTGTAAGCAGATTTTAAGCATTCAAGATAAAGAGAGATATTGAGAAAACCAAGTACTGAGTGATAATTTTCCGTCACAAACTGTTTATCTTTATCTATACCTCATTCAGTTATTTTGTCTACTTGACAAGCAGCCCCATGTGAAAAAATACAGCTTTGAAATTATTGTACCACCTACATAAATCTGAACAGTATATATAAAGAAATGCACTGGCCCTGACTTACAGGGGGACCCTGGGCCCAAAGGCCCACAGAGGCTCCTTCTCTCTGATTCGGGGCCACCTGACCCACTCCCTGCTACCTGGACGGTTGCCCCGCACAGGCTGCCAGCTGAGGGAGCACAAAGGCTCCCAGATCCAAACCCTGCTTACAAGTGGGTCCACACCCCGGGAGCCACAGAGCTTGGCCTTCCTCCGAGGACAGGGAGGGCACACCATGAGCACTGCTCTCTTTCAGTTTAAACCCACAGGACCAGAAAGGGCACCAAAAAGCATCAAATATTTTCTAAAATCCCTTAAAAATGTCAGTTCATGAAACAGGTCAGAGAGCTCAGTTTCACTCTCAGGTTGGTGATGTTATCATGTTAGTCAGGAAAAACTTAAAACTAAGACTTGAGTAGCACAAACTTCAACACAGAAAGCCCATGCTGCAATCTAATGCAGTTTAATACATTAGTATTACAATAGACCATACAGATGCCAAATCATTCACCAGAACTCATTTTTTTCTAAGAGAAGTTTGTAATTAGACTAAAACCCATTGAACCCATTTACATTTAACATCCTTTGGAAAAATAACTCCTTTGTTCTCACATGGCAGGAAAGTGCATTTGGAGGTAACACCTTCAATCTGAGCGGTAAGGACATATTGTTATATTGAAGACTACTGTAACACCTCCTTGGAGTTGTGCACTTTCACAGAGTTTTATGAATCACTCCAAAGGCAACCAAAGAGCACTTGGCCATTGAGAAGAGGGGACACCCATGACAAGAAAGGTCTCTGAAAGTCCAGGTCTGAGTCCAGGTCCCTGGAACAACAGATCTGGCATTACTACAGGTAGTTTCTAGAGATGTGGATGGCACGTCTCTGTTCATGTGCTTGTCACTGGAGTGGTTTTGTCTAATGGATGTGGTAGACAAAAGGAATTTTTAAAATCTTGCTTTCTTCTTCTGTTTGATAAATTCTGTTATTCCAAAGAAAGATTTGCAGTTCGGTAGCTTTTGGTTTAGTTTCTAGACCTGTGCAGGCTTCTGTAGGTTTTAAACAGCAGGTTATCTGCTTAGGAAAAAATGCATTTGTGAACTATGGATGTGGAATTAGCTAAGAGAATTTGCAGTGCATCACATGCAGTGAAGCAGATAAACTCTATGGATGAGTCAACAGTGACTTATAAGATTGTCTTAAAGAATGGAATTTTTTTTTTTCCTAAATGGCTCAAAACCCCATATGCTTTGGGGTTTAGCTAGCTCCACTAGCTACTCTTGCAGAGCATGGAATATTCCATAAGGTCTACAGAGCAGCAGCTACAGCCTTTCAGAAAGGTAAGCATCCTTCTTACATGTTTAACTCATGGTACATTTATAACAAAGATGAACAAGAAAATAGACACCACCACCACCCTCCCTCTCCCATGTATTATGGGAAAAGTCACATCCCACCCTGTACCTTCAATCTCTTTTTTTGGGCTCTTATTGCTTGCAAAACTTGAGCAGCTTCCAGTTTAGTCATTTCCCCTTATCAGGAAATTCAGATAAAATTACATTCCTACCGGAGGCTTTTAAAAGTATAGATGTGTCCTGTTTGCCTTTACAGGAGATATATTTTACTGGCATCTTTTTTTCCCAGCCCATTGGTGCCATTTGCTCACTTCCAGTGCCCACAACCCCTTCTCATTTTCATTGCAAGCGTGTCTCTGAACATGAGTATTTTGTCATCTTGTTCCCCAGTTACCCAGCTGGTAAGGGGAAGTAAAGCAGGGTGAGCCCCACTCTGCAAAGTTTATTAAGTAACTACTTAACCAGCTTCCCAGTATCAGGAAGGGGATATATCTGAGACCAAATCTTTGCTGAATCGGGCAGCAATAACTGTACCTAAAGCTAATTTTCTAAACAAAGTGGTAGCTGCCTGCTTTCAACTATCCCCCAGAAGAGTTCTCTGGATAAGGATCAGTGCTCACAAAATAAGCAATAAGACAGACCATGGTAGGAGAAAGGGGAGGGATGGAGGCATCACATCTGGACAGGGTGTGGAGGTGCACAGAGGTCTCCTGAGGGAGCTGGCACACATTCCTTTTTGCCTGGAGTATCCTCTGCTCCAGTGTCTGAACACCATTTGTAACAGTCCACTCCTCTCCCCCAACACCTCCTATTTCTTCCATATGCCCTCAGCTTCATCCCACTGCTCGACAAGCCAGTGTCCTCTCCTTGGGCATGCCAAGGCCCTGTCAGCACAGTTTCTCTCGGGGCTCTCCTAGGAGCCTTTGCTACCTGAAGACAAAAGTGAACAGGTGACACAAACCCCCTTTTATAAGGTTTGTGAAATTATTTTGGCATTAGATCAGTGCTGGAAGGATGCACCCCCATTGGTGCCCTTTTAGGATCATAAATGATTCTATGCAGATCGGAGCTGCTGGGTCACATTCACCAGAAAACAATAATATTACAAAAAATCAAAACAGGATTTCCACCATTTTTCTTGGCTTTTAAGGGTCACAAGCAGCGCTTGTCTGGGTGCCCAGGAACCTTGGTGCAGAGCTGCTGGAGCAGAAACAGCTGCCTGACTGCCTCCAAATCCAGCCTCAGAGCAACCTCCAGTGGCAGTGAGCTGTTCCCGCAGACAGGGCACCAATGGCACTGCTGAGAATCCCAGCATGCCTTTGCCGCCACAGAGAATGCTGGCCTTCTGTCCAGAGATGGACATACAGAAATAATGTACGACCACTACCATCGCTACTAAGACATCAGATTAAAAATTAATTAATAAAACAAATTAAATTGTCAGTACTTCCCCATGACTCATCTAAACGCCAAGATGCACTCCTGGCACAAACCCAAACCCATCATCCACTTAAGACCCAATTAAAAGGAAGAAGAAGAGGCAGTTATTAGTTTAAAGTTTTGTATGAACTTTCTGCTTCTGACAGAACAAGTCACACACTTGTTGATGTTCAAGAATTAGTGAGACACCTCAGCACATGCAAAACTAAGCACAAACTCAAGGATCTTTGCTATGTGGAAATGGAATAAACCACTCATATATTTAGCATTGCCATATATAAAATGCTTTGTTGAGGGAAAGTCTGAACTACAGTCCAACACTGATCAAAGTTCTTCTGAGAACTTTGGGTTTGACTCACAGAAAGCCTTCTCTGCTCACCTTTTGTCATGATAGGCACATGTGCTCTTGTGAATACTGGACTACAGCTTACAGTGGCAACCCACAGTGTATTTTCTCATTTCAACCATGTCTTTTTTTATTGTCTCATCTCATATACTAAGTCCGGGCGAACATAGCTTGGCTCAGCCTACCCCAACCACGCAGAAGCCTCAACTCTGCAATTCAAATTCACAGACACATTTCATGCAATAGAAGTTAGTTACAGTAAGTAAAATCAATTCCATCAAAGGTAATCAACATTTTATTTATAAACATACATTCACTATAAAAGCTGTTGCATTTTAGACAAGATTTCCTAATTTCCAGAGGCATTTTAGAATAAATAAAATAAAGATTAGCATAATTGGTATTCAACATTAACCTCAGCTAGGACAGCAATCCTTGTCCCTGAAAGGACATGCAGATAAGGATGGTCCCCTTCTGGTTCACCAACCTTTAGGACATTCATTGAGAACTACAGACGTACTGCATCAATAATACTACATAGCAAGAGTAAGGAAAAAATACACCATGGAAAATGGGCTTGTAAAATACAGATGGGGTATGACACCTGTTCAGGTTTTCTGAAATAGTAAGAGGCTAAATAAATTCCAAAAGATCTAAAACCCATTACATATATTGTATTTGCTTATTAATAATAAATCATTTATGCAACAAATACATTTACATTGTGATTCAAATGTAGGAAAGTGTTATTCTTTTCTGTGCTCACAGTTCCTGATTAGCAATGTATCACATTTATGTGTTTAAACTGGAAAAAAAAGGAAAAAAAATCTTAGCCTGAATGAATTTACCATGTATTCTGAAGATTCGGAAGGGAATATAAAATTAAACATAAGCTGTTGGCAAGCACAATTTAGAAAACTGTTGAAATTATTCTGTGCTGGTGAACAGATGTTCATTATTGGGAAAAATCTTCGTCATCGAACGCTGCTTCATTTTGCTTTACATACAATCAACTTCGCTAAAACATGCATATACAAAACTAATTGATAGACACTGGGATCAATTTCTAAGCAACTCCAGAGACCCACTGGTGTGTCTGCAGTGTGACACAAACCCCCACCCCACCCCTTGCCCATGCACTTTATGCCAACCATGGTTCTAAGCCTTTTGGGCACTTTACCCCTATGTGAATGAGAAGCAGATCTAACCTCTGTGACAACAGGCCCTTTTTATACACTTGGGGACCGATTTGCACATCTAACTCTATCACATGGGTGAAGCAGCGGTAGTGACTCATACCAAACAGACACACAAGCATGCATGTTCTTGTTTAAAAATTAGGTTCAGACATCATATATTCACATATCCTTAATGCAGCGCATGGAGTTATAGAGACGTACCAAGTCAGTTACAAAATCTGTTTCTCGAATTTTCATGTTACACATTCTTTGCGGGAAAATGTTACAATGACCACATGCAAAAAGTAAGCATCTTCATTATTAAAATCCTTTAACAGTAAGTCATGCAGGTTGTTGATCAAAATATTGGATATCACTTTTAGTTCCAAAACATTTGTCTGACTTATTCTATTTTTACTTAAAAATATTCCCCGGGTGAATTCCATAAAGGACTTCAGCTTGTTGGATTTATTGCATCCCTAAGTCATCGCTGACTGTGTGCAACAGCTTCGCATTTTCTAAGGCACAATAGTAAGGAAGTAACATGTAACTTTCCAGCAGATAGTCACAATGTCCTCCAACAATAACATCGCATGTGGGTATTCAATGACACGCAGTTTTGCATGGTTATGTAACTCATATGCAAGCAACTGTCTAGCATTTGAATAAATAATTGCTACCTAGAGAAAACCTCAAAATTATTGCTTCCCTAATAACTACTTAATTTCCATTTACCAACACATCAAAGGACAACAGATATGCACATAGATAAAAGAAACCTCCATTTAGATTTATCACAGTTTTAAGGCAGAACAAGTAAATTTTTTCCCTCCATTTTAAGATGTATAATGAAGAGCTAAAATGGGATATTTCCAGTAACTGTTTACCAAAAAGTGCTAGGATATTTCACAGATGAAATATGTTCCCTAACTTTTTTATTTTATTGTAGATAACTGCTGAACTGCTGTTTCAATGAGCTGCTGGATCACTTTAGTAAGGAGCACATGCCTAATCAAAGAGCACAAAGGAAAACTGTCTCAAATACAGGCAAGGTAGTTTTTCTGCCTGTTGCTGTCAGCCTCCTCCCTGCCTGCTTTCCACACTCTTGGCTTTTGCTGACTTATTTTGGGTGGATGGCTCAAGGCTGTCTAATTCTCTGCTCTGGGGAGAACCCAAACCACATGTGTTTCTCTGCACGAGATTTCAACCAAGTGCAATATTTGCAAGTGAATGAGCAGACCTCAAACCAAGGTGAACCCTTGATTAGCAATTTACATGCCAAAGAGAAAAGCTTCACCATAGTATCAAACTGCAGCTCGGAGACTCACAACTTAGCTGGGTCTCCCCCACATCATCTTTCATTGAGTTTAGCAACAACACAGGCTGCTGAACTTAGTAAGAAGGATTGCTCCTGATGGGAATCTTGCCATCGTTAATGGTATGCAGTCTTTAGGTTTAATGAAGGAATCTTTATTTGAGCGAATATTAAGCTATAGTCATGAACATTACTTGAGGTACACAAACAAAAAATCCTATCGCTAAAGGTGCAATAATTTATTTGTATAACTCCTACCCTCCACTGAAGGTAATATAAACACAAAATGCTTCAGAATTACAGGGTGTATTATCAAACTAGTCTCTGTATAAAAAAAGTTATAGCTTCAGTTATAACAGAGAGGTCGTGCTGTGATGTTTAGTTGTTTTTCAAATGCACTGATTAGATACTATCTTAAAATTACTTCTCAGTTTGAATTGGCATATTCTATAAAGGTTCTGTAAACTTAAACTTTTTAATTCCTAGAAATATTAAAACAAAACAGCTTTATTGCATGTTTATTTTCTTATTACTTTCAAAAGGACAAGGTAACAGACTGGAAATCATGAGCATACCTGAAAGGTGAGATTTTTTTTTTTGTACTACTTAGGTATTGCCTTCCCAAACATGGTCATACATAATTTGCAAATTTCTTAAGAAAGCAAAAACCAACATATTGCATTTCAAAGGAGCAGGTGCAGCTTTTTTGTGAGTTTTTAAAAACGAGATGAGAGCCATCATGTCCATGGATTCAAGCTTTTATAAGTGATTGTCTGGAGGCAGCCGATACATACGAGAAGAGAGTTCCTTCTTGAAAGTTATTAGGACTGAAAGTCATGTCACAATGTAGTTGGCTGTCCAGCAGCTGGGTAAAACAAAACCAAAACAAGTCATTTGTTGACAAATTTTAACAAACAAACATAGATTTTTCCTCACATGATCTCTACAATTCAAAAAATTGCACCTGGAATTATGTATTATTTGTGCCCTTCTTTTTCTTCCTCCTGCAGAGTTGGGGCACTAACTACAAAGAAGGATTCAGCATAACTCCAATGGAAATATATTTTCCTTGCCATGTGATGAATGCATTCTGCAGAAACTTTTATTTTATTTTACTCCCAAAGTACTTGTGGGTTTATTTGTTTCATTTCAGGCTCTGCAGTGGCAAAATAGTCAAGCAAAGGGCTGATGAGTCATCTTCAGCTATGCCTAGTTTGTGTCACATGGTAATATAGACCCCTTGTGTTAATTGGCCATATAGGGAATCTCACGAATTTACTTTTTGCATTTGACTTTGACACTCACAAACTCGTAACTATTCCCGGTATTTGACACTGAATACTGAGTTTCCTTCCTTGTGAGGTTCTGTTGTACAGAAACAACGTACCAGTAAAACCCCACCCACTTTTATCTGAAAAAGAGAAATATTTTGAACCCTGGACCACTACATAATCTTTAATATATTTCTCAAGATTTCTGATGATTTATTTTGAAAAGAATAATCCATATTTTCAAATAAGTTTCTGGCAGCCAAAATATTTCACTGAGTCCATAAGCATCTCAAACCAATACGGATTAATCAGACTGTCAGTTGTGCACATTGCTGCACAGGTTTTCAGACGCAGCCATGTGGGCATGAAGGTACAAGCCATGCAATCAACCAACTGATTTTACATTTTGCATCACTCTTCACAGAACTCAAAGGCAAAACACTGGCATTGCACCAATTTGTTCTGCGTTTCAGGTGTGCAGTCCATCAAATTTTAGTTAAAAATTAGAAACTAGTCATATATGCAGTTCTATCAAAATCACACAGAATCCCTTTGAATTGTCAACAACAGTCAATGTAACTTAAATTCAACCAATTAAATTTTGAGATTTTTGCATGAGGAGTGAACACATAAGGAAGAGGCAATTTGTAGTAAAAAAGACGGACCCCTTGCCATTATTATTCTTCAGGAACTATACATTTCCTCAAAACCTATTCCCTCTGTCATGGACCTGCTTACCATTCTGCTAGGTACATAAAATGCAAAACATTACTGCATGAAACACTGTACACAGCTCCGTAATGCATTTTCTAGCAACACTGCTGTACAAATGATGATGGAGACGGTGATTTCTACAGAATATAAGATGATAAATAATTTATTTGAGCCTTCATCTATCCTTAAGGGACCTCATTTTTTTTTTTTTAAGCAAAAAGGATTAAGAAGAAAAGGAAATTATGACTTTTACCACCTTCACCTCTTTTTTGTGTAAAGATGGAGGTGCAAACCTGCATTTTACAGTCAGGATCTCATCCACATGAGGAAGGTTTACAGTATCAAGCCTGAAGGAGAAAAGCTATTTCTAAATATGTCAGGTTAAATAACTAATAAAAACTTGCTAAATTTCTTAGCAGAATTTAAAAAAAAATAAAATATCACCAAACAAATGGTTATACAATAGCACCCTCTAGCTCTGCTGATGGGGAAATATCTCTTTCCTGAAGCATTAGAGAAAACGTACCCATTCTTATTCTGCACAGCGTACGGAGGTACCTTTCCTACTCCTGGATTTTTACAGCCACTGCTTTTGAGAGAGGTGAAGGGAAATATTAAGCGAAAAGACCTCTATATTTTCACTTATCAGTTGGAACTGAAGGCAGTGAATATACTCAATAGTATTTAACAGGAAGACAACAATTACTCCTGTTGTTTTTTCTTGCATCTTACTGTTTTCCACAAAGTGGAAGCCAGCATGAGCACTGCCCATCTTATATCACTGTGACATCAGTGTGAAGCTGAAATGCTCTAGTAATTTGGTATCAGTCACAGAAATCCAGGACTCAGAAGGACATTCAGATGAGCTGCTCTGAGGCAGAAAAATGCATCAAGTCTTTTTCTGACAAGCAATTGTCTGTCTCATTCTTCAAAATCTATGGCATTCAACACTATTTAGAACATGTCTGGGGATGCCACTACAAGGATTTACTATGAGTTACAGAATGTTCTTAATATTTTACATGACCATTTTGTCTGCAAAAGGGAGGCCTGAAGACATAAAAAACAGGAACTTCTCCAAACACAGCCAAGGGTCCTACATCTAGTAAAATTATCTATATTTTCTCAAATGATGTGAGAGATCCAAGCCTCCAGGTCATGCAATGCATGCACATAGTGTAGGAGTTTATATTTATGCACAGAAACAGCCTTTAAGTCTAATACTGCTGAGCAGAGATCCTCTGGGCAAAATTTAATGGGCATGGAAACCTTTTCTGATAAGAGAAAACAATTAAAATGGTATGGGAAGCTTTCTATTCCCATGGCAAAGTTATGTCTGAGTGTCAAAGCCAGGAGGAGACAAATCCACCAGTTAAAATCATGGCAACAGTAGTTTTACAGTTCCCTGTCCTTCGGACAGGATTTGGTACTTACTTCTGGATCGGATATAACAATCATTGCAGTTAAGAAGACCATTTCTAATCCTGACATCTGTCCCACTCGCTGCGTCTCCCAGCTGTCCCTTGCAAATGCCACACTGTCAGTTGAAGAACAAAGAAAGTAAGAGAGACCATGACCTAATGTCATAACTCTTCCCAACTTTTTACTTTTGTTTCAGTAGTTCTTGGAAAAGTGGGAAAAAACACCCTCCCAGAACCCAGCCCATACTCCTGGGGTACACTGCAAATCAGTGAGAGGGGTTTTTTACAGTCAAAAGTGTTTACGACTTGATTTCAGCAGCCTCCACTTATATAGAAGTGAAGTCTAGTGATTCTAAGGGACATCTGATTTTAAGGTTGCATTTTGGAGTCAGCCCAGTTGTAATGGATAAAGCTTAGAGACACCAGAGGTTTAGTTTGGGTAAATGTCTAAAACCAAAAAAGGTTTCACAAATGTCTAGTACCACTTGGGCCAGAGATAATGGAAATGGACTTTCTGAGTTCTCTAGAGAACACTTTGAGTTATTTCCAAACTGAAACACTCAAGAACAATCAAGAAGTATTTCTGTTGAGAAGTCCAGTGAAAGCCCGAATACATCATTCATTCCAGTCAAAGCTTTCCAACCATGGGTCAGATCAAAGATGGCTTTGGGACTGACCTTGGTTTTGGAAGGAAAAAACCCAACAACAACAACAAATTACAATAGGGAAATTATATGATGCTTCCCTCTGTAAGCGTGGAAGCTAAGTTTGCTTGCTTGATCAGAGGTTTTAGTCCAATTAACATCTGACCACAAAATAACATATTAGTTGTGTTATTTCCACTTCTTTACAAACAAACACAAACAGACCTACATAAGAAATATGTAAATCTGCTGGTCCTCTCATTTTTAATTTCACATCTACAGCCCTCAATATACTTTCTACTTGCACTGTGCATGACTTGAGATTTTTCTTAATAAAGCAAGAGACATACCCTGAAGCACTGAATATGGAAATAAAGACCGAGTGTTTCAATAATCATGGCAGCTCCTTTTCCAAGAGGGAGCCCACAGGTAGAACAAAGCTTCTTTCCACTGACAGACCTAGGAGACAAACATGGCTTTAAGAAAACAGCAACTGATGCTAAAATGGAGCCAAATGTTTAGACAGGTTTATGGAGAGGGACAGGACGGGAAGAAGAAGCACTGGGGCAGGGGGTTCATGTGAATACATTCTGAGCCTTCAGCCATGTTACTGAGTCTGCCTTGCAGACAAGCAAGCAAAGGATTTAAAATGCTTGAATGCACAGCAGCTTAGACACATTTCCCTGCCAGTCTGTTGTGCTAGATCAAGGAACATGCAGCCTCTTAACAGAGGCCCGTGTGGCGGGGAACCATACTTGTGGACTCATAGACTCACAGAATGGTGAGGGTTGGAAGGGACCTTAAAGATCATTTAGTTCTAACCTCCCCTGCCATTGGCAGGAAACCTTCCACTAGACCAGGTTACTCAGAGCCTCATGCAACTAGGTCTACACCCCTAGCAACAGGAAGCCCACAACCTTAATGGGCAACCTGTTCCAGTGCCTCACCACTCTTATAGTAAAGAGTACCTAGACTTAGTCAGTGCCACAGGAATCAAAGCAGATGTTCACACAAATTACCCAAGTCAGACTCTTAGCCTGGAAATCCACCAATTTGTTTGTAAATGGACTTGCTCCCTGCAAGTCAGAAAATAGGGATGCTGCTCTTGTACCTAAACAAGCTGGCGAAGTCAGCAGTGCAGTGTAACTGCAGTAGCACAGACCAGACACTGGCTAACTATTTTCAGTCTGTGCTGCTGCAGCTACATGTCAGTTAGTATTACAACTAGCTAGAGAAAAGCTGAAATTAGATCTCCATTTACAATACAAAAATTACTTCAACTTGTTCCTTCAGCAGTCCCATCTAGACCTTTCCAGTCAATCTGCTGTTGGGTGACAGTTGGGTGAAAGTTCAGAGCCCCACAAACAACTGGTAGCCTTTTTCATAATGGTTTTAATAGCAGTGCAGGTGCACACTTCTATGTGTTTCACGCTCTTCTCTTCTCACCTGCCTGTCACCCTGCCAGAACTGATGATTGGTCTTGTGAGATGAACCTGAGACCAAAAGGGATCCCTTGTCATTATGTGTAATCCATGCTTTAGTCATCCAGAGTTGAAACCAGGAGAGAAACTTTGCGATACCTCATGAGTTTTGAAAAGATGGTTTGATGAAATTGTACACAGATAAGCAAGTTTACAATGTCTTGCTTTAAGGCTTTGATGCAGCAACATAATAAGCCATTAACAGACACAGATCTGGACTGCAGCATGACAAAAAAGCCATTTTACAAAATAAAAAAAAGAGAGAGAAAGAGAAATAGAAGCAGCAGAAAGACTCATCATAATTAGAGAATTGTCCTTGCTTCCATTTAATCCCTGTCACTCCTGAGTCCACCATGTACACAGACAGCACAGACACATCATTGTCTTTATCATTATTCCTTTTAGAATAACTTTTCTGGTTTTTTTACTCCCCTCCTACAACCTTAAGCATTCTGCTTCTATGTCATTCTTAAGTCCACCTCTGTTTTCACTTCTCCACTATCAGAGTCATAATAACAAGTTAAAGTGTTGGATCAAAGCATACAGCACTTTGGGAAATTTTTAAGAGTCTTCTAATGTTTTAGTGGAATAACTAGTTACGTTCTATCCATTGTTTTCAAAACTAAGATTTATTTCAGGAAAAGATCTTGAAAAAGAGTCTCAGATCAGAATATAGCTGCTAAATAATATGAAATAGCTATCACAACTAGCTACCTATAACAGGAAATTATCTGCTATTTCACCAAAACTGCAGCTAAAATTAGAAAAACATAATTGTTCACAGAAAAAAATTTCAATAGTTTCATGTCAATGAAAGTGACATCAGAAGGGGGACTTTGCTATGAAATGTGAAGAAAAATGTAATTTAAATAGAACAAAAACTTGTTCTGTTCTGTGTTGTATTAATTTATCCTATTTAATAAGTCAACTGATTTTAATATACCCCAAATTATCAGTGATTCAATCAGGCTACAGTTAACATTTATTTAGAGTTGGTACACATAACTCACTAAAAGCTGCATAGATTGCTTGAGAGATTTAAATCTCTAGGAGACTAGCATGAATGCAGATAAAATCAGCGAATAAAGCAAAATGTGTTTCAAGCTTGGAAGTTAAAGGAAGAATTTCTTTTTAAATCAGCAAGTGTTGAAATGTTTAGAACATACCTTACTCCTGAGCATGTGACTATTCACAATTAAGACATCCTTTGGCTAAAGTGCTCTGAACTCACACTTAACTGCTTCCTTTGACTGAGGCTTATACTGTTTCATTTCAATTTCACTGACATGCAAGAGTCCTACAGCTGCTTTCTGAACCGTGTTATTTGAAAACATAACAATAGTGCTGAAGCAGGCAAGAAGAGGAGCTACATGGTTATCCCATGGATGGTTATGAATTGCAACATTTGGAAGAATTAATAGTGTCTCCAGATAATACTAATGTGATTTACACTGCAGCAGTTCACCAGTGACTACAAGATGCGTTTGGTCTGCAAAATTCCTTATTGACCTTTAGTACCTGTTGGGTGACTGACTCAGAGCAGCAGGAGAGCAGGGAGATGATGGCCCAGATCGGAAGTTCTCATGATAGCCTGCCCTGAAACACAGGAGAGAAGATGCATTACTACAGCTGAAGAACAATTAAAACCAGGTTTTGTATGGAGAAATTCCAGCTGGTGAATATCAGGATTCCCAGTCTAAAGATTTTATCTGAGATAAAAAAGTTATAAATATTTGTCCATTGCCATTTTGATACAATGAAAAATAGCACACAATTTTTGGTAGCCTGCTTGCTACTGGTCAGTCAGGTAACTCACAAGGTGACGAGCCATGTGGAGACTCCTGTCCACTCCATCAACCCAACATAGCAACCATCATGGTGAAGGAGGGTTAAGCCAAGCCACACCACACTGTACTGTCTGTTGGCCCTTTACTGAGTAAAAAGGCAGCTACCAACACTGAAAGGTGGTTTATTTGGATAATGGTTAATTTGTATGCATTCTACTCTGCAAGTCTGCTGAGAAAAATAATGAATGGTTTTTGTTATCAGAAATCGTAGGATTGATTCAAATTCTCACTGCTTAAAACTGTTTACAGATTAAAAAACAGTTTTCTCAAACTGAACTACATGCAGTTTGTTCTGAGGAATAGGTAATCAAATCTCAATCTACATTTG
The DNA here is from genome assembly GCF_001604755.1 of Lepidothrix coronata. Classification (NCBI taxonomy): domain Eukaryota; kingdom Metazoa; phylum Chordata; class Aves; order Passeriformes; family Pipridae; genus Lepidothrix; species Lepidothrix coronata. Next base: position 9,966,077 of record NW_016690180.1, read on the forward strand.
TTTTGACTGGATACAAGCTTCTGAGAGGTAACAGGTTCTGCAGAAGACTGTGCTCATATATATGCTAATGAAAACAGATGTTCCTTTCTCAATACATAGTTGAGCTTTTTGTAAATATTAGGCAAGCAGATCCCTCATTTACCAAAAGAACTGGTGGTACCATTCAGTAAGGCTTACTCAAAAGCACAAGGCAAAGATCTCACCAAAATTTACAGCAGAAAGAAAATACTAATCTTTATGTATCTTCTTTTAAAAGCTATAATCCCTAAAGGACTCACAAGTAGCAATCAGTGTGCATTTGGAAGCTGGGGAATGAAGTTCTTGGATATCAACTTCAAAGAGGCAAACTTAACCTGACAATCCCACCCTGATATTTAGCCACTTACTAGCTATAAATGTTTGTCTCAGGAATTTAACAAAGTAAGCACATGGAAAGTAATGCAGATGAGTGCTTAAAGAGCGAAAGAGAAAGAAGAGTGAAGCAAGCAGAGGGTGTGCTCCCTCTTTAAATTATTTATGGGGGTGCCTGTAATGAGAAACAAAGTAGATAAATGTTAGCAGTCTTGGTGGGAAAGCCAGGAATCAAATGGGTCTTCACACTGCAGGACTAACGAAACTTAACCTAAAGAATGCTGAGCAGGAATACAAGGGAGAACAGAGCAAGGAGGACTTCTAGTCTCTCCAATAACCTTTACTTTCTCACCTCCTTGCTTCCCCTGCAGAGCTTGGCTGCTGTCCCGCAATCTGGCCTGAGAATGGTCTCTGCCGAATGTCCTCTGTGCGATGTGGAGATTGCTTTGTCAGCAACTGCTGATTCCAGGAGACATCTACAAGGAGAGGTGAGGAAAACTCAGTATTTGAGGCAAATTTGGTTTTATTATTGTTATTTTATTGCTTTTGTCAATATTTATGGACCAGCATAGCTTGTGGACACACCATAAAGAAGACGAGATGTACTGTTACTTAAAACCAAGCTTTGAGAACCCCCCCACAAAGTCAGAGACAGGCTCTGCTACATCAGAAGTCCTCTACAGAACAATGTTCCTTTGCATTACCTTCACATACACTTGACCTACCCTGCTGCTGAATCTCAGTTTCTGAAGGGGGAAAGGGCAAGGTCAAACAGCCATTCATGAATAACACTCGGGAAAATAAAGTATTGTTGTCATAATGAAGGAAGCACCAGAAACACTGAAACTTCTGTGGTGCCGGGGGATCCAAATTTCTCAAAACAAGAGTTAAGGGGACGGTAGTGTAATCACCACTGACAAACAGTAATTCCCTTCTAATTTCCTTCTCTGCTTCAGATGGTTGCCCAAGGCTCAGTGACAATAACAGCCTCCCAGTAATATGCAGTGATCTGTGTGATGCCCAGGCAGCCAATCATCCCATCTTTGAGAAACAGTGCACCACCTGGATCCTTCAAGATGAATTTTGTGGCTCACAGGCTGGGGAGAAGCCTTACCCTGCCATGCACCAACCAGCTGGTTTAGAAAATAAAAACTTTGCTGGGGCCTATAAAAGGCCTGTTACCTAATTTTGATGTCAAGACAATAAAACCACAGTCCTGACTATTTAAGGGCTTAAGGAGAGAGTAAAGATGGGATGATTTAAGAGGCAAGAAAGGAACTGCCAGAATACTTGCAGGGGACCAAATCGTGGAAAAGAACCTAGAAAAACCCTGATTAGCAGAAGTAGTTAAAAACTGTCAAACCTGTGAAGTTTACTTAATCACTACTACAAATCCACAGGGATATATTGCTGGGTAATACATTCTGCTTTTTTTTTTTGAGCAACCCTTATCAAAGCACTAAGGATAAAATAAAACTGAGACAAGGAAAGTAAACCTACTAAGTTTAATAAACTGAATTTGCATTTGGAGCAAGTAATAACACTGAAAACTTTTCCATCCATAGATGCTTCATTTTTTACAATCATGAATTTTTACGCTGGATTGAAAACAAAAAATCTAAAACTTTATTTCAAAATCTACATTCACTTTCTGGTTTTAGCCCTAATTATTTACTTTCCACTGTTCACTTGTATTAGATAATGATGCTAAATTAGTGAATTTAACTCTTTTTTTTACGGTGACCCTCTTGACAGCAATTTTTTGGGGAAATTCCTTCATTCTAAAAACACCAATACTTATGGGAGCGTAAAAAAATCAATTAACTTGAAATGTCATCAGACATTTTTAATGACAAAATTGAAGCAGGTGGCAATTTAGGCTTGTCTTGAAAAGGTTACATATCACATGAAGTGATTTTTACTGGACATAAAGAATCTAATTATATATCAAAACACAAAGTAAGTGTTGGAAATACGCTCTTTGTATAAAGATAAGCCCTATTTATGTAAGATTATGTAAAAGACGGAAGATAACTGTTTTTAACTGCTACTGTGAATATGGGGGCATACAAACAGGACCCCTACCTGCTGCTAAAACCATCATCTGTGATAAAAACAAGAAGAGTTTAAATTTCACCTTAACACATTTATCTTTGCTAACAAAAAAAGCTTCTGAGTCTGAGACATTCCCATTTTGAAGATACATGTGTACTGTCAACTTCCAAAATTCTTTGAGTTAGATTTCCACTAGATTCCTACCTGGAAAAGAATATATGCATATTAAGAGTCTTATTCTCACCCTGAGTCAACGGCAGATTCAGTCTGGCAGGTGAGCTGTGCTCCATCATCGGGATGTGGTGCTCCTGTTCACTTCCTCCTTTCAAGATACCTGTCTCTGGGTATCCTGAGAGCACTTTATTTCCACTGACAATAAAAATAAGTCACATTGTATAAATAAAGCCAGGAAAAATTTTACCTAGAATATAAAGGCAAAATCAGACTTTTGAATATCAGTCTATTTTTTGCAAAAAGAGTTTTATTATTGTATCAGCAGTGACAAAGCAATGAGGATAACTTTCATGAATTAACAAGTTTGTCTCCAAATAGGCCAATCCTCCTGCTTACCTCAAACTGCCACTTAGATGTGCTGAAGATCATTTTGGATTTATGAAAAATGCCTTCTTAGACAGAGAAAAAGCTTTTATCCATGTTCTCTATACAGTGCTCAGCATCATCAGATGTCTCTCCTCTTTGTGAAACCTGCTAATTAGCAGTTGGGCAAAGTCCAGGACTTTGAACACCACCTGGCAAGTTTGGGGACAGCACTTCTGAGATAGCCGGGCAATTTCACTCAGATTCTGAGTGAAAACAGCTACTGCTCCTTTATTCGTTCAAAAGGCTTGTGCAATGTACACGAGACAGTGCAGTGACATACAGAGAGAGATGTCTGAGCTGTCTAAGGTCTGATCTGGTTGGTGCGACAGCCTCTCAGCAAAGCCATACACCAACAAAACCAGCCTTCTGATATGCACAACCAGCACCTTGCATTGCCACATGTGCATAACCGTGCGGGGCAAGGGAATATTCATATATTGCATCTATCACCAGGCCACTAGATGCTGATGCTCCAGCATCAATCATGGACAGATGGGACATCCCAGGAATCTACAGCACACAAAGCTCCACAGGGCTATAAAATGCTTAGGCTTGATACATACCTCCTCTTTTCTTGCCAGAGCTCATTTTCATTGCTTTTCAGAGATGGCATACTGTCCTGCTCCCAGAGCAGCTTTTTCTGCCTTGTAACTTCTTTTTGTTTGCCTTCCTCTGGACAGCTGTTTGAATCAGCTGAGTTCTAAAAGACAGAAGAAGAATGAACAAGGAGTTCCCTTTGAATTTGGCATCAGCACACACATGGGAAAAGTACAGGTAGCCCCTAGATACCTTGTTTGGACACATCTAATTATCAAAAAGAACACCTCACATTTATACTGTTGAATGTGTTAAGGCTAACTTTCGACTTAATTAAGACTTTAGCTGAAACAATCAACTAATCGGACCAAACTGACCACAAAAAAAGTAAGGGACCAACCGATTTTTGGCAGAAATCCTTTAATTACTTTGAGAGTCTAAACAGTCTCCCACTGGACTTGCAAGGACTTTGTGAGTGACTTCAGCTTGTTGTCTATGCCTAGGGGCGAAGTATTTGCTCATATGCACTGGGCACCCTCAAAGGACAACAACCAGTTGTCCAAAATGGTACTGGAGTGGTTCATATCTGACTGGTGGAGCTTGTGAGTAAGCCATGGCGTAAGATCCTTCACTTCTGGGTGCAGGCGGTGCCCTGACTATGGCACAAGCAACTCCACCCAGGAAGTTGTTTCTACACAGCTATATGGAAAATGGGCCCTGGCTTATGCCCTTGCAAAGGGATGAGTGATAAGAGGGGGCAGGAAGGGGGAGAGGAAAACCAAATGATACAGTACTCCTAATCCTGAAGTTGAATGGAAAAAGGAAGATGACTGGGCACAGGTGCCTCAGGCAGGAGCAAATTATGTCTGGGAATCCCACATTTACTCTACTGTGATCTCACCTCAGGTGTTATTCTCTGATCTCTGGCAAAAACTTATTTAATTATATGCTAGATGCATTTAATTAAAGATTCTGTCCTGCATGAATAAAAAAACCCAGAGAGAGTGAACATTCCTCTGTTTTGCTGCTTTCTAGGAGGGATGATGGGAGAGAAAAGGAGGAAAACTGGGTATGCAGGATTCAGTCTCAACTGAGATATGCTTAAAGCACTATCTTACGCTCAAGATTTTGGATTCAGGGAAACCACTTAAGATTTTTTTGGCTTTGAGAAGGTAGTTAAAAGAAACAGAAAGAGCTAATTGTTTTTTCATGGCACCAGTTAAAGAAGAGAAGCAGCTGCAGAGAGAAAGTACCACTCTCTGCTCTAGTTGAAAATCGGATGGTAGCAGTTTGCTTGGGACTGTGGTTCTTCAGTTGTGCAAATACACAAGTTACAGCACTCTGAGGTATCACCAGTTACAGAAAGGACCTAGGGAATTTCCTTACTCTTACTGCTCCCAGACTTCGATAGCCTTTGGCAAAGGATTAAACCTAGCACTGAAGATGGCTTAACCTTTACTGCCTTATTACTCCATGAGAAACTCACCACTGTCTTGTTTCCGTCAGTGGTAGAGGAAGAAGAGGAGAGGAGCTCAGCAGAGTTTGAAGAAACAATGAATGGAACTACAGTATCCTCAATTATCTTGCGTTCCTAAGGAAAGAGGATCGGGAGAGAGAGAGAGAGTTAAAAATGCAGAATGTACACTATGAGCTTATGAAGTAGAAGCATAAGGTTTGGCTGTGTGCCATATTTAGACAGCTAGGTAAGGACCTGAGGTACCAAGAATAGTGGTAACACCTCAACTTTTAATTTGCTTCAAGGTTTTGCACTTCCTTTCTTTTCACCATTACCATCTTTGACATGGAATTTCCAAAACTGGAAAGATTATTCCACTTGGAATGGCACCACTGTTTCACATAGCACCAGTCTATTAATTTAATATAAAAATATGAAATTACCCTTGGTACATGAGAAACTTATTCTGAAAGTTGAAAAAAAATTTCTTTTTCAGATCACAAGTATGTTTCTCAAGCAAAGAGGACAAAACTTCAATTTGTGTAACATACTAGACAAATTGAAAACATTAATATTTTCCAATTTGTTCCGATAATGAGCCATGAACAACCACTATCTTATGTATTGTTAATATTCTACAACTGCAAGCTTTGAACATCTCCTCTGGATTTTTTTTTTTATTTTAAAAAAAGGCTAGTTACAAAATATCTACATGATCAAGCCCAAGGCAGACAACAATTTCATCTGAAGTTCCACCAAGTCTAGGCACCAAGTATATGCCAAAGCACACAAGGCTCTGCCTCGAGAGGGAAGTCTGAGTGGGTCCAGACACACCTGCACCTCCCCAGACACACTTGCACAGCAATTAGACACCTCCACCTACGCAGACATTCTGGAGATACCTGTCCAAACGTTTAAGTATTTTTTTCTCACCATCTATGGCATTGTTTAAGAGATGCCATCCTCCTGAGAATTTAGCCTTGAGAAGTCTTGCATTAATTAATCCAGGGATAGGATTTGTTTTTTAGTTACGTAAGTGGGTGCATTTAAATGCAAAAAAAAAGTCAATAAACAACCTCCTCCTCAGAGTCTTATACCTCCTCGTAGTATCTACGCTCCTCCTCTTCAACTTCTCTCTGGGCCTTTTCCCATTCCTCTTTCAGCTTATCCTGCTCCTTCTGATACTTCTCCTGTACATGAATACAAATGCAGGTAAATTCAGAGAATTCTGTACTAGGAGTAAATTCTGTATTATCTCCACAGTGAAAATGAACCTGCCAAGACTGGTTTAATCAGAAATAGGATGAAATAGGAAGGTAAAAATTTGAAACATCCATGGGTATCGAAAAAAAGCTTATTTTTCACTCTTCTACTTGTTTCTAGCACTTATATTTAACCTCTTCAAACTACAAGGAACTTTTGATACATTAGAAGAAGTTTGTTAGAATTTTTAAAATTTTTAGTCAGAAATTAAATCTATGCTCAACAATTTCAATAATCCCTTGTTTATCATACAGGATTAAGTTTCAAAAAGCTATTGCACACCCCAAAACACCAAAACATGAATTTTACATTAAAAACTTCAGCAAATGAGCATATAAACAAGCAGGTTTTGCAGATACTGGTACTAATTTAAGAGAGATGCCAATAAAATTTAATGAGTAATGAATACCTCTGCAAGTTTAAAAGATAAATGAATAGTGTGTAAAGGTTTGAAGAGAGTAAGCTTCTAATCAGCTAAGTAGTTTACTTTCTTCCTTGATGGAATGATTTCTTGAGAATTATTTTCACACGAAAAATTATCTCAAAGAGGTGTTTAAAATTGTTTGCCAGAACCGGTTTGAATATGGAGAACAATGGTGACGACCATTTCTATTTTACACCAGTTCCAACTTCTGTTCAAATTAGAAACAACATCTGCCTAATCCAGAAGAGATGCATTTACTATTGAGAGAACACCCTCATATGTCAGAAAAATTATTATAAGAATTTTACAGCATTTTAAGAGGAAACAACAATATTAGCTAAAAGAAAATAATCTCAAGAAAGCTGTAGAGACATACAAGTCATTCTTAAAAAAACCCATTTTATTATTCTCCATCCTTTGACAGTTGTTTGCTCTTCTGTTTCGTGGAAGAAAGATATTATTTCTTTGGGATCAAACCTAATCATAGTTTCAAAAGACACTGCCGACTGACTGGGAAATTCAAGTGTTCAGGGCCACTGCACTTCTTCCAACTAGGACACAAACCCAGCACTTTTAGACCTTACCATACCACTAGGCAGAACTAGTGGTTGTCTTGAGGATGCTTCCCTCCCTCACAAAAAAACCCCAAACCCAAGTCCTTTCATGTCCAGATTTAGCTTGATATTTTCCAAGAAGAACCTGTGAACAAAGAAGAAGTCTACAAAAATCTATTAAGACCATAATTTTAAAGAAGGGTTGCCTAGGCATCAGAGTCAGCAGATTGTCAGTCTTGACAAGGAGGCTCCAAGTAATTAAGTGACTTGCAGTCTATGCTAACATACTTTAACTATAATGGAGGACTAACACATCTGATTTAACTCTGCACTGGAATGCAGGACTGAGTCCTTTTGGTCTTTCCATGAAGTGAGGAAGGGAGACATGAGAGTGCCTAAACCACAGACAACGTGTGTATGCTCACTTGATCACTCATCTGCCACAGAATTCACTCAAGAATCCACAGAGGACATGGAGAACATGACATTAAATGTCCAACTTTGGTCCAAAGGGACAACTCAACAGCTGAATGACACAGTGGAAGACATACAGTTTCTTCCCTACCTGAAGCAAGCGTTCTTGCTCATGTTGCCATCTTTCCTGGCGCTTTCGCTCTTCTTCTGGATCCCAGGACCAAAAATTGAAACGCTTACATGAAGGAAAACCAATCTATTAGACTGTGACACTACACTTCTCAAGGACACCAGAGAAAGCTGCACTTCGCCTGACCTAGCCCTGCCAATGAAGTTACAATGGGAAATTGAGAACTAGATAATGGTTCTCCGAGTTAGCAGACAATATTCTTAGCTTCACTGATACTTGGGATTGCCCACAGGTATCCAAATGATAAAAACAATAATTTGGATTGCAAAGAAAGGCTCAGGAAACTTCAACTGGAGGGGAAAAAGGAAAATTTTCTTAAAGAAAGCTCTAAGCAGCACTGAACAGAGCCACTTGCGAGTACTCAAATTTAAAGAACATACCTATTTTGTTTCTCTATCTTCTGTGCAACATGAAAAGCAATTTCATGTTGTAAAAAATATTCTCTCATTTTAGAGGTCTGCCAGTATAACAGCCTATAGCCTTCCTTTGAATTTTTATCCATAATGAAATAAAACCTCAAGCTTCACTAAGGATTCTATTATTATTCTGTGATACATTTAAAATCCTTATAATCGAGGGCAATTTTAGACACTTGCTGTCATATCCCTTTCCACTAAGAGGAGAATTTGAATCGGATAGGAAGAGATTATGTCTATGTGACAAAGAGAATATAAAATACTGTGTACTTTAGAGTAAGATTTGTGGTGTGTTGGGTTCTTTCGTTTTCATTGAGAGGACAGTAAAATTGTAGAGTCCTTTAATTTCTATGCATTTAAAACAGAATGGATACAATTAGATATTATTTCAAGATTGTGATGTTTTAGTGGCTCCAGCAACCGAGTACTGTATAGCTACCATTCTCTCCAGAGAACAAGAGAATGCATGAATTTCAGATTCAGACTATGCCTTGACGTGGGTTGTACTTTTTCTCTCACATGTCCATGAGAAAAAAATTCTCATTCTGATTTATGGATGTTACAGGATCGTTTGCACAAAAAATTAATTTTTGCTAAACACAAATCTCTAAACCAAACAATGATGCAAAACAGGTACTCACATTTGATTTGTCACCACTATCAGATTCAGCTATTAAAAAAAACAGAACAAGGAAACATTAAATCTAAGATAGCAAAATGTGCTTAGCCTGCAATTAAATCTACATCATATCTGTATAGGAAAGCTTCTTGTTAGTTTCCTATTGACTCCCACAACCAAATGCAAGAACGAATTGCAAGCAAATAAATCAGAAAACCAGATTACACCCATCACCGACAAAACTACTTTTTATCTGGGTATAGAGGAGCACAATATTAACTACCAGGTTCTACTCTACCACTAGCTAATGCCATCTACTTCTGGCCACAGATGTTAGCAGTGTTCAGACACTGAGTGTTACCTACCTTGATCTACTTTTCCCTTCATGATTCAGTGCAAGGAAGGAAAAAGTACAGCAAAGCTAAAAGGATGGGACTACACTATTCAAGAGCCACAGTTACGAAGAGAACCATTGCCATTTTCTACCCAAATGTCTTTAAAAATTAGGCTGATTTAAAGAAATTAAGAAAAAGGTATTTATAGGCAAGGGATTTCTTTTGGGTGCCCGAGAACAGAGCATCACAACAATGTGCAACCCAACAGCTCTTTGTCAACTGTGCAGCAGGAATAGATACTTTCTACGAAAGCAAGAGGTAGAACAAGTCCCCATGATCATCAGTCTTCACCCCAGCCCCGCGTCCGAAGACACCTACAACTGGAGGCAGCAGAAGGGCTGAAGTTGGTCCTTGCGCCGCATTTACCTGACTGTGAGAAAAACTGTGAGCGCCGCCAGTTGTTGCGAACCCTAAGCGGAACCGCGGCCCCGCGGGGCGGCTCTGCAGGCAACGGCACGGAGACAAAACAAGAAACAGTGCGGTCAAAAAGCAATGACAGACTCTGAGACCTGAGCCACCTTGGCCACAAGAGGGATTCTGACTACAGTCGCTTTGGCCCAGTCGGCCCCTGCTGGTTTACAATGGACCTGAAGATCACATGGACTGTCTGTATTTAAATGCTACTTTTGCAACATGGCACCTGAACTTACATGAGAGCTCTAACAACTAATGCTAGTCAAGGGCAGCCACCCTTTCAAGTCTTTGCATGGTGCTTGCATTCATTCCTATTGCAGATACAGGATTTTGTGATTCTTTCAGTGCTCCATGCGCTGTGAACACTAGAGTGCAGCCGAGTCTTTCAGCACCACTCAGAAAACAGGCAAGAGACTACACTCTGTTACTTGATGTTTGGACTGATTCGTGCCTAACATAAAATGGTGTCGTTCTCAAAGTCTGTTTGGGTAGCACTTCCACACTGAAAACAAGTGAGAATTCTATTCCTTTTCAAACAATCATAGAGTGGTGTGGGCTGGACTGAACCTTGAAGATTACCTATTTTCAACTCCCCCCTGTCATGGAGGGGGACACTTTCCACTAGAACAGGTTTCTCAAAGCTCCATCCAACCTGGCCTTGAACACTTCCAGGGATGGGGCATCCACAACTTCTCTAGGCAACCTGTTACAGTGCTTCGCCACACACAGAGTAATGAATTTCTTCCTAATATCTAACCTAAATCTACCCTCCTTCAGGTTAAAGCCTTTGCTCCTTGTCCTATCACTACGTTGCCTTGTAAAAAGTCCCTCTCCAATCTTTCCTCAACGGATCACCTTCAGGAGTTTCAACCTCGAAAACATTGGGCTAATCAGTATATTACCTATACATAAACTAACAATTTAGGAAGTTCTCAGGAGTAAGAAAACCTTAGATGATTTTTCTTTCTTTCACAACCTACATCTAGACATCTCTAAAATAAATATAAAATCAAACTACTAAACATTATCAATCTCAAGCAAAACTTTGTCATGAAGGTGAGGGAAAAAAAAAAGGTTCTGTTTCGAAAGAACTTGTGTTGTTGTGTTGGGCAGCAGTCAAATTCAAGGATGTGCCCAGATATGTGTATTGTTCACCTGTGAAAAGGAGCTCCACATGAGCAGTCGAGTGCAGAATGCAGATCTCCAGAAAATGTTATAGTAAGATAAAATCAATTGCTAAGCCATTTTCATCTGTGAGCAGCAGTAAGTAATACTCACTGGCATAATACAGCTTTTATTGCTAGGCCAAGTAAATGCAAGATAGGTCTTTCTCTGCCCCCCTCCACTGTGTCATATTTCTGCTGTTGTGTTTAAGGGGGACAGCCAGAAGAGTCCTTTGCATCACAGAAGCCACACTACCAATATCAGTCAATGGAACTAGAAAATAACTATAATATTTTAGCTCCCAAACCCTCTAGGCCATTGATTAGGCACTTCACCCTGAACACCACATGCACATATCAGCTACGGTCTGCCTGAGTTCTCCAAATGCTTTTTGCTCACCTTGTAGAACAGAATTATGCAGAGTAACTTGGCTGGTCTCCGGTAGTTTCTTTATAAACGGCAACACTACACTCCCCTTTTGTTCCAGGGTTTTTGCTTTCATCACCTGTTCAGACATTTTGGAGCAGAAAATAGCATTAAAAAACCAACAAGTTCAAAGGTTAATTTAAACCTTTCCTACTTATTTTCTGAAATAACATTATAAAAGATGAAGCCTCTATCTCCAGAATTACAACATGGAGTTGCAGTACTAATGTCCTGTGAGTAACTGGTAGCTGTTTGCTGTTGACATTCACACTGCCCTGCACACCAAGGCTGATCCTCTAACAACATCTAACTAACCAATATCTAACTTACCTGACAGAGCAGTATGGTCACAGCCATTTGTTCCCTCTGCCACTACCTGCACTTGTTCAGCACTTCAAAAGGGTAAGCTCCACTGTCCACACCTCCTGGATACTCTGTCCCCCTAACAGGGGGTGGGACTGGAGTTTGTAGGTTTAGTTCTCATTTCTGGTCCAGCTAGTTTCCAGTTTTACAAGTTCAAATGCTACAAGCAGACACTGTGGAGTTCCTTTTGAGAGGGAACTCTCTGATGACCACAGGATTTGGCAATAGAAACCATACTCCAAGGTAATTCCTTGGCGGATTGTTTTGAATGAACTCTAGAAGTGACATTATGTAGAGAAAAATATCAATTTGCACAATAAACATTTCCATGTGAGATCCTTCTCCTTTTTTGTTTTGTTTTGTTTTCCACTCCCTCTCTTCCTTGCCCATACGTACCTCTGGTGTAGGAGGGAGCTCTGCTTCCTTCTGCTGTTCCATTTCAGCTTTTTTCACATCTTTGTTGCTTGAAGCAGCTTCCTCCAAAGGGACAGGACTGGGAAGGAATTCTAATCTCTTCACAACAGGGCTGGCACAAGCTGCAGTTGACTTGAATTGCTTTTGATCTGAACCTAATCCATACATATAAGAGATAATATTGCAAGGTTAAGGCACTTTTTGACATAAAATGTAGGCCTATTTCTTACAGTCCACTTTCTTACTTATATTTAAGCCCATTTACAGTCTGTTTTGAAAAAACAATCTTTTTTCTTCAACACAGGCAAAATTAACCTCTCAGAGAAGACAAGGTTTTAAGAGAAAAATTCACCTGTCAAAATGTAGGTGCTTACACTTGACTTAGACATCATGGAACACCCTTCATGGTCAATAAAAACAGAGAAGTAGTCCTTGGGAAAGAGTCACACAAACTGTTTCAGACACTCCTCTTTGGCTGAGTTGTAGCCTACAATGTGCCTTCTGAGCTAAGATCTCTTCACTGAAGTTGTGTGATGAATCCTATCCTAAGATGCTACACAGAAAAGTAGCTATACCACATTGAATATGATCTCACTGTCAGCACTGGAGGATATTTCAGCTTGGCTATTTCCACTAAATCACATCAGTTAAGCATCAGACAGCAAATAACTGTCCTAACAGGAAGTCCTAGACTGAAATAACCTCGTTGTCATTCAATTCTTAAGAAAACACAAGCTGGTGCTGGGTTACGGGAGAAGGGACCATGAGCACACAAGTCTACAGCTGAGAACCGTGACACCTAGACTGCTGACAGCTGATACCACCACTGGAAGCACAGCAGTTGCCAGCATAGCAGGCACTCCATAAGCACCCAGATATCTCTCCAACCTCCTAAAGCAGAAGCTTCAGATCCTGTCCCCTTTTCAATCACAGCAGCAAAGGCAGCTTCTGAATGTACCTCTTTGATGGGCTAGGAGAGTGAGTTAAGGAAGTGGTGCACCCTAAGGCTCCACCAAGAACCTGCACACAAGCAGAGACAAGGGCTGCTCCTGCTGCCAGGCAGATGCACCCTGAATTGGAGCAGTTCCCACATCATTAGAGGCATAGGGGCCATAGCATGTGTTCTAGTTACATGGGCCAGGACCAGTTTATTACTATGTGGGTATAACCAAAACTGTGTATTCGTCACCCTATATGTCATTTCTGATAGACTGTTAATAACGGATCACTTGCAGCAGCTGCCCAGGGCACACCTAATGACTCAGCTATGATAACTCCCCTCCAGGGAGACATTAGCACCTTCATACCCAGCCTGAGGGGTCATCTCTGCTAATGGGTCATACTGGACTGGCACAATAGGCAGCTGCAACACCTAGACCATCAAAGACTCCAAAAATATCCTGACTCACAGAGTTAAATCACCCATTGTGAAACTCCCTGCCCTGGGGGAGGTACTGGACATTCCCACCTGAAACTGAGCATATATAATTTTGGGGTTTTGGGACTTCTGGTATCACTCATCAGAATGAGAGGAGGACCAGAACTCCAACAAGACTGCCACTGCCACTCTCAACAAGACTGCAATCATTATCTCAACACTGCCACCATATCTGAACCAACAGGTTTTCCTTTCCTTTTACTTTGCACCCAGGGGAACACGTGGTGCTCAGTACAGGGGCCAACGAACATTGTTCTGTTCTTGTCCCAGGGGGCTGGATTATACATCTGTCTTTGTGGGTTAAAACCAGTTTTTCTCTCTATCATTGTATCTATTGTAATTTATTTTTAGTAAATCGTAACTCTGATTTATAATCTCTCTCGAGTTGGGTTCATTTCTCCTGCCTGTTTACTTTCAAACCAGCACTGCATGGAATGATCTGTCTTTTATTGAACAGCAGAGGAAGTCGCTTACTCTACAAGAAGTTCACACAGTTTGGACCACATCTATCCCTCCAAAGCAGACATAATAAAAACCCCTTGTTACTTTACCATTTCAATTTTTGCAATGCTATCTCAGTTTTCCTTTCCAGCCAATATTAAACTTTGTGGTCAATACTTAATGTTCAGCATTTCTCACAGCTGTGGAGCTGGAGACAAGGTAACTTTGTGATTTGTAGACAACACCAGCTCATCACTGTTGACTCTAGAGAGGAGAATTTGTTTGGTTCATCACAAGATTGCACTTTCTACATTACCTGCCAAGTGCAATTCAAGATTGTCACCCTATGTACTTTGGCATCTACTAGCTGAAGCAATTAAGTCAGCTAATGAGCCCTTCCTAACAGGGGAATGAGCCCTTGTTAATCTTTGGGGAATGGTACTTCATCGATGTTCACAGGCAAAGCTCAATCGTTTAAGTCACATTTATCCTCAACAAACAGGAGCATTATGCTTACATAACAATTACAGCCAGAGATCTCATTTAAATACATACTTGATATAGTACTTTTTACTTACCCATGCCAAGCTGAACTTTGATAGACCCATTTTAAAAAATGAGCCAAAAAAAAAAAGACCATGAACTTAGTATGGTAGCAGACAGCAGATAAAGTGCCTACTCAAAGAAAATGTTTCAGAAACACACTTTTGAGGAAAACAGATTAAAATTCTACCAGAAAATTCCTTTCTCCAGATTAGGAATCATGCATAAAGGCTTTAAAGCAGAAAACTGTGAGTTTCCACAATACTGTCCATTTAAAGCCCCTATGACAACTGAAGTGCCCCTTCCTACTCTTTTTCTCCATTTCTTAATGTCTTGGTGGGGGGAGGGAGGTGTTAAACAGAAGCTATTCCTGACTGATAGCTTCTACCCTTGCTGCTTTCTAGTTACAGCACACTGTGGCACCGGCTTTTCACTTGCACAAACAGCAAAGTGGGCAACTTGCACCCTGAGTATTGTGCAGTCAGGTGTGTCATTTCAACCACAGAATGACAGGGGCCTGTCATCCAGCCCAGGCTGGAAGGGGCCTTGACAGACCATCTACTCCCACCTTTCAAGGGAAAGGGAGCCTAGAGGAGATTGTCTAGCACCCTGCCCAGCTGCACCCAAAAAAACTCCTGCCATGGGGACTCCACCACATCCCTTGGGAGGTTGCTGCAGTGAATGACTGCTCTGACTGCATGCAATTTCATTTTATGTCGAGGTTTCTGACATCTGCAGCACACCCACCTGGGGACGGGCACACCGGGCAAGCAGGGGCTGTACCGTTGGGGCTGGGCTCGGCCTGCGGGCTGGCAGCTCCATCCGCTTCCACCGGGGAGGCCTGGAGAGAGGAACACAGCACAGACAGAGTAAGTGCAGTGGAAATAAAAGTATGTGCTAATTCCTCAAGACAATGCTTGCTGCTCTGCTTTGTAGTGCGTTCTAAACAGATCAGTTTGTAGCTCAGCAGGGCACTGAGGAGTACGTTTCAGAGCAGTATGTGCCAGTCGGGTGTTGAATCACTGGGCTTTAATCTCCTTTTCAAATCACTCATCATCAGCCATTAATGTGGTTGGTTTGGAATAGCTCCTACAAGCTTTTAAAATTGTAGTGTATCTTGGATTGTGTTAGCTGGAGATAAGCATACATTTCACCCCCAGTTTCCTCTTCCAGAGTAACACAAAAATGTATGCATTAGTGAATACCTAGCACATACTAGGGTTCGAAAAGTGGCAAAGTAATTAAATACTTCCTCTATTTCACGGTTGTCTAAACAATCTGTTATCTGAAGGGAAAAGCCAGAGTTGGTATTAAAGGTAATGCAATACTTGAAACACTACTGAGAGGAATGAAAAAATATGGTGAGACCATGTCAAGCCAATAATTCAAATGCCTTTGAAAAGCAAGCTTCCTGACCCGGGGCAGGGTTGTTACAGAGTTAAAACCACACTGTCAAAACAAGGGTAACACTTCAGCTGATCTATTCAGCAGCTTCCGCCATACATCCACTTTTCCAGCAGGCAAATAAAGAAAAATCTGCAGCAAAGTGATCAGCCATTTCCCAGTGCTTCTAACACCAAGAAGATCTAGAAAATGGCACATTCAACAGGGGAAAATAAAAAAAGACTACTTTTAGAAATAAAAAGTAACATATTTCAGAAGTAGTCTGTTGTAGACTCTCTTTCCTGTCCTCCTGCTCCCACTTCATCTTATTAATAGATGCAAAGGAGGAAATCAGATGAAATTTTCTCTTTTCTGAAGGCAGGAATCAGACTTCCACCATGTGCACAGATCCTGTTTCCTATCCCTGCAGGTCCACATGAGCCTGTGGCTCCTTATCCAAACATGCCCCATGAAAAGCAGACCTGGCCTCTCACAGCTCAGTCACTGGGAACATCTGGCAGTGCCAACAGGATGGTAATACCTGTGGACACACCACAAAGCTCCAGAGAATTTTGCTGCTGGCAGAGCTTACAAATCCCTGCCTCTCCTTCTCTCTGGAGGGGGACATGCTTTGAAGAGGGGCAGAGTACATGTCTGCGAAGATGGTGTGGGGCCAGGGCCAGCAACCTGGTCAAGCCCAGCAGGAATTCAGCAGTGCTAGGAAACAAAAGGAGCCTGAAGCTGCCAAGGGCTGTGCTGCCACCTCTCAGTAGGACAGGCACCACATCACACCAAGGGGTCTCTAGAAGCGGCAGCATGTCTCATCCAGCACTTGCTGGAGCTGGCTGCCTGCCATCCTCCCCACTGTCTGGTGCTTTCCAACACACCCTCACCTCTGCCCACCCTCGCCCTCTGCCCCAGGCAAGACATGGAGACACATCCCCCACTTGTCTAAAAGCTGTTCTCAAACTGGATGAGGCAGATAGAGAAATACAGTCTCCAAAAAGATAATATGGAAGTTTCAGGACCTCCTCTCCACCATGTCCATCTGTGAATGCATCTACACCAAGAGCAAACAAGGCACAGACCTCTCCCTCCATGTTGCCCACACTCCAAAGAGGGACAGTCACTGGAGATGAGGCACAGGCTAAAACACAGGCCTCAGAGAAATGCTCCAAAGACTGCAAGTCTTGTGCCCCAGAGGTTTGCCTCTTGCCATCTAGTTGCTCTTTTCTCTCATATAACCCACCTTACTTTCCCCCAGCCCATCTTGATACCAGCCTGTGTTTCACTGAGAGCTTTTACACTAAAAGTCC
Organism: Lepidothrix coronata; assembly: GCF_001604755.1. Classification (NCBI taxonomy): domain Eukaryota; kingdom Metazoa; phylum Chordata; class Aves; order Passeriformes; family Pipridae; genus Lepidothrix; species Lepidothrix coronata. The sequence goes on from NW_016690180.1 coordinate 9,983,253, forward strand.
CAGCAGAACACTACTGCAACTAAACAAAATTTCTCCTTCAGCCTCAGCCTCTGGCTCCAGGTACAACAGCAGCCAGCAGAGAGGCTACTGGAAATTCTTCCCAACCTTACTCAAGGCAGAAACAAGTATTTTTTTTCTGCATGAGGACAGCCAGGCCAGTGTAACAGGCTGGCCAGAATAGGTCATGCCATCTCTGCCCTCAGAGATTTTCAAGACTTAAATGATCAAGCCCTTAGCGACCTGTTCTGATCTCATGCCTGATCCTGCTTTGAGCAGTAGACTCAGCTAGAGACCTACAACTTGAATTATTCTATATCATTCTAAAACCTACAAAACTTTGTTAAACCTAAACAAATAGCTATTATTGAGAGCTCAGGATTTGCCCTAAACAAGGTAGATTTCACCTGGAAAAGCAAGAGGCTCCAAACCTACTGCTGCAAACCTTGTGCCCTTCCAAAGAAATTGTTGCAAGTTTCAATTATTAATGTTTAGATTGTTATTATTTTTGGTGAAACAGTGGAATTCCCCCTCCACTCTCAAAAAGCAACTGTCCAAATTGAAAAATTAAAATAAATAAAGAAATTCAACTTTAATTTCAACCTTGGAGGCTTTAAAGCCATAAACAGCAATAACCACAGGCCAACAGAAAAAGTGTTAAAGTGTTACATACACTCAGGAAGGGCAACTGCTGATGTCAGCTGGGGCTGGAGAAAGAGCACAGCCACACTGGCCTCTCAGCGGGGCTAAAATGCTCAGTGAATACTGAGATGATGCATGATGCACAGACATGATGCACTTTTATCACCTCTGGGCCTAGAATCACCTCATGAACCTAAACACGGTGCTGTCATGTAGCTATCCTGCAAAAGTGTAATAACTAAATCTACCCATAACCTATATCCAGGAGGTTGAATGAGGTATCGACATAAATGTTATTTATAGAAAAAAGAAAGAGCAACTACTTGCTGTAGGAAAATGGATTTTTACAATGGCATGCTGCAGAAGTTCTGTTCCTGCTCACGAGACTTGACTACTTCTCCTCCCTCTGGTAAGCAATTAAACACTAGTGACATACAGCTAAAAATATAAAACTGATTAGTAAGTAATTTATAAAAAATTTAAGTCAACTTCACTGGGGAACTCTCTCATTTCCACTAAATCTAACTCTATTTATAATACCAAGTTAATGTAATGTTATCTAGTATTTTATCCACAGGTATATGGTACACTTTCTTGTGCTCATACAGTTCATAAAATATCTTTACTACCACAGACTATCACCCTTCACATTTCATAAATATTTTGTAAATAAATGATGATGTTATCACTGAACATGAAAAAAACACATACAAGCATTTTATTATACCTAAGGGGATCATATTTTGATGTGGACACTGAAAAACTGGATAACCTGCTGAGTGACGTTTCTGAGGTAATACAGAGGAGCTCTCATACTTTGGGATGAAGGCCTCACATGGCCTCTCAGCACCTCTCTGCTGCAGCCATATGCATTTGTGTGGGCAGAGCTCTCACTCTGCAGGGTGGCAGAGCAATTCCACACCTTGGCTCTGCTGCAGGTGCCTCTGAGGGAAGGTCATACAACACCTGCTTGTCCACCACCACAGGCAATGAAGCCTTCAAGGGAAGTAGGAAAAACCTTGGTGCGTAGGGTCTGTGATTATGTCTGCTCACTGATCCAGGCTGGCGTGAAGACTCTGTCCTATTAACCCCTGAAAACTGAAGACTGCTGTCTACTTGGATCGGTGTTTTCAGTACCCTGTGCGTCTAGCTACCCAGGAGTTTCCTGGTAGCTTTGCCATTTACAATTTAGAAGCCTTAGTCAATGATGGGAAATTAAAAATCACGGTTGCAGTTGTGGTTATGAGCAGATCAGTAACAGAGGACAAAGCAACACCTGGGTTCTGCTAAACAAGGTATCCATTTAACAAAGACACAAGCACAGCTGCACATACAGTGTTACCAAACACGTATTAGGCATGAAAATAAATTAGTTCAGCCTGTGACAGATAGGATTTTTACCACATAAACTAGGATATCAGTCCAAGTATTTCTTTAATTAAGATCATACAAGCCAGAAATAGCCATATTGCCTACTGTTGTGGTAGAATCATACACCCTTATAAAACCCTAAAAGTACAGTACCCGGAACACCTAACACACATAATATCACAACTTCTACAAGAATACAAACTCCAAAGGAAGTTATAGTATAACTTTATTAGCCCTTATTGCAAATTAAATTGAAACATAGCTCAGTTAACACTGCTTGCACACAAAAACACGTGAAATATTGTTACTGTATTTGCTATGAAAACATGACAAAATAAGTTGTCTGGAAAGAGTGAGAATGCAGAGATATCAGGAAGAAGCAGGTTAGAACTACAATTTAAATTCTGTAAAATCATTCAGGAATGAAATTGGTTGTGGTATCAATAGCCACATGTAAAAATTGCCTGATACATCTTTTAAACTTCTGTGATTCGAATTCTACACATATCATTGACTTTAAAATTTTCATACGATGATTTCCTCACCAAAATTAGTGTTTTCAGTTGTTGTGAGTAGTAATGGTGGCATGACTTTGGGTTGCCACCACTAAGTTTCTTGCATCCTATGTTAGTATATTACTACAGCCAGAACACTGCTTTGACAGGTTAAGCCATCTGCCAGCTATATAATGCTATACCCAGGCCATCTATTACAACCAAAGATCAGGGTAATCAGTAATTGACCGAGAAGCCTTGAAAATGTTGCAAGAAATAGTGTGAAGTATTCCTGATAGTCATTACAGTTATTAATGCTCAACTGGGATGTAAAATAAGCTCCTGTCACTCACAGACACTGAAAAGGGCATGGCTGTCTGGTGGACAGGAGACAGGCATGTTATATTCATAACCAAACACTGAGCAGAGTTCCCTTCTAGCTGCTTTGAAGCTTTGCTGCTCTCACTTCTCATCCTAAACCTTTTTCCCTTCAGGTAGTCCAGCCCTCCATACACCTTTTTATGTGTGGTTCAAGGCAAAGCTGTCAATCTGGAACAGGCATACTTACTCTACGAGTGTTTCTTGCAATGAATCAAAAAACAAAGACTTGTCTTACCAGATCTGCACAAATCAGCCCTGCTCTCCTGTAGCTCGGCCAACAATCCTGAACCACAAGAAAGCTTGTACTTTAATCTCAGTTCAATCAGTGGATTTTTGAAGATGAAGGAGAGTGTTACGTGGATATAGAAAAAAAAGTTTATTTTGTGCCAAGCATGCAGTGAGTAGAAATGGACAAGTTTAAGCTAGCTAGAGAAAAATTAAAAGAAAGCTATCTCCTCACCATCACCACCTCACCCTGATCTTTATTTAAATTGCTGCCTATATTTACTATTTTTTGGTTGATCAGAGTAAAGTTATAATTAGAGCTATAACAAGCCAATAATTTCTAAATGCTCTTTTTATAAGATTGGATAAAATAAAGTGATGTTACTTGGTGACAAATTAATCTCCCTACACTAAAATCTGCACAAATATTGTTTTAAAACAAAAGAGTTACTTTGCCAACTTCTGATTCAAAGAGCTAGAGGACAGAACTTCTCAGTGTTTGTAATGTGCATTACTGTTCTGTATAACGGAAAGAAAACACAACCTAAGTGGCTGACAGGATGAGCAGATGATTCTCATGTTATTGCTGGCATTGCCACTGACTGATCAGTCTTTGGGCCTTGGTCCCAGTTTTAAAAACTGCATTAAGAGAGGTGTGCTTTACCTACTACCCCTCTTAGCATTACATCGCTCCACAAACACCAGTGGAATATTCCCATCCTGTTCGTAGGCCAGCTTTATCCTTCTAGCCTTGAATCACTGGCAAAATTTCATAAGCTACTTTAAGTAAAGGTAAGTCTCTTGTAAAATTCCCAATACACTACTTATACATAATACTCTACCTATAAACTACAGATACAAGTATAGTTTCCTGATAATATTTTTCTTTACTATCCTGCCCACCTCTTGCAGTTTTTTGCATTTCATTTCACAGTAGATTTAGGCAGGATGAATATGTTTCCCAATCAGTCTCTGATTGCCAAACATTATTTGATTTGCATATAGATTGTCAAAAAAGACAAGTGACACTGAGGTCTCTCCCATAGGAAATGATTCCTGCACTTCCCTAGCTCCTCAAAAACCTCAACAGTATGTGTTTTAAGTGGTGCAACTTGACTAAACTTCAGGCCAAAAAAGCTGCTGAAGTACAGTTGCACAGCATCTTCCCCCATTGCAGACAGCGCCTGAGGGCAGCCAGACAGATTTAAAGCAGGACTACAGAGCTTCAAAGGGAAGCCTGCCAGGCAGAGAGAAGACAGAAACTAGTCCATTTAACAAATGAACTGAAACAGCAGAGGAGTAGCCCTAAGACGGATGGAGGAGGAGGAAGGGACATGTAAAAACAGGAAGGGAATCAGAAGGGGAGGACAGGAGGCCCAAAGGTAAGGTATATATGAAGAGGAATATATGTTTCATGAAATAAACTTGGGGCAGAAAATGACTTAATAAAACACAAAACTAAACCAAATCTACGAGTAACTAGAGGGGAAAAATCAAATCCTGAATCAGCATCTCTTAACAGAGGAATTACTGCCTGTGAATCTTATTCAAAGCCTGGGAAGGACACAGCTAACAAGCACTACATCAATAAAGTATACAAATAAATGTAGCAAAAGCACGTTTCGAAATGGCTTTGAAAACATGCTTCATTTGTAAAAGTTTTCTCAAGACAAAAGAACTTCAGTAATTTCTTCCACTCCAGGCAGCTGTTCTTCATCTCAGCTGCTTTTCTATGCCTTTTCTGTTGTCTTCTCCTCCTCTTCCAAAAATTCAGAAAGGTTAAGCATCACACAAAAACTATAACCTTGTTTTCTCATTGTGGGAGGTGATACAGTGGAGGCTTTCAGAAGGCTTTTCCTTCTAGGAATGTGTAGTTTGGAAGCCCCACTGGTGGGGACAAAACCAAACCTCTTCTTCCCTTCTGGAGGGCTGACAGTGACAGCTAGATCCAGCATTCTACCCAGCAAGAGGCCATGTTTTACGGGGAGTGGGACAAGCCCACGAAGATCTTATCTTTACTAATTTGGATTCCCAATCTTCCTAGGAGGGATTATACCTTCAGAGAGGAGTTTAGCATTTCAGGCTCTGGAGATGAGGCTGACGTTGTGTTGTCAAAAGACTGAAGTAAAATTGGCACAGGGAGAAGGCTGAGTGAAGTGAGTCCAGTGTAGCTGCCCGACTCTTGCAGATAAGGGCCCAGACCAATCACATCTATATCAAGCTGCCTATAGCAGTGCTGGTCTGTGTCCCAACATACACAGTGAAGAAGCCAAGCACCAGTCCCATACCTCATCTCTGTAACCTGACATCTAAGGCCTTTCCATCCACAAATCAGGGCCCTACTATATGCTCAACAGCTAAATTACTGCCCATGCCTTAGTCTGAGGCATTCAGACCTGGAAAATTAGCAAGAAGCATCTGGGCAAAGAGAAGTAAACATCTAGAAGGAACAAAACCTGAAATCTTATTTTAGGCTGGGCAATTCCCTTCCTCCCTTACAGGAGGCAGGTCTCCTCCTTTCCCTCATCATGCTCGGTGCATTCCAACTTGTTTTCCCATGGAAGATCCCCCTGAAAGCAGTCTGCTGTCCTTGCTCTGTCCTGGACATGCTTAACACACATACCTTTGCTTGAAGATGAAGCGCCAGGAGTAATTATAATGACGTGCACTACCCAGTCACATTATTGATGGAATCATGAAGCTAATGATATAAAATCTGTAGTTAGAGCAGAGACACTTTGTCAATAGCACCATTTGAGTGCACACTCATTCTCTCTTGAAGGCTTCATCATTAAGTGCACTCAAGCTTACAAACCAGGAGCTATTTTGCAAATGTCAAGACTCACAAGGAATCTGAGGAAGAAAACTCTTTGCCTCCTTTGCCAGTATCACCACAAGGGCTAAGAGCTGGAAGCAGAAATCAGACATACAAAAATCTGTGTTCAACTGGCCTTATCATCCTCAAAGCTGTAGAAAGGATGAGGTAACACCAAGCAGATATGAGTACACTCAAGAACTAACAGTGCCTTCTGTTGCTGAATTTCCTCATAACTCTAATTAGGCCTGGAAATCCTAAAAAAGGAGACAGTAGCACTTTCAACTGGCTACTTTTCTGATTGTCATTGTGCTTCTAATCTTCAGCAAGCTGAGGTTCTTCTCTATTCTCCAAATACTCCCATTATCTGCTTTTCCATATCACATGCAATGCTTGCCTGGCTTTTCCCTCACAGCCAAATTGTTCTGAAAGGGGCAGCCCCAACTCTGCCTTCCCTGCAAATCATTCACTTTTGACTCTATACGAGTTCCCTTTCACAGGATCAAGTCTGTGTTCACAGCACACCCCAGTTCCCATGATTGCTGCAGGCTCCATGGTTTTGTTGCCCGTTGCTAGAGACTGGCATTAAGCAGGGTAGTAAGACACAAACCCTTTCTCATGAATGAACCATCACATGCCAGGACAGACCCCTGTCTGCTCCCTGTTATCCATTTGGCCAATGCTTGGATGAAATCTGAGATGAAAGAAAAAAATTATCATACTCCAACTCTCACCACATCTCCAATTCTCTTTGTTGTTACACAGAAAAACATGGTGAGAATTCCCTCTCCTGTCAGTTGTTTGCAACCCTTTTAAATGTTTTATTTGCAATCCTGCCCTTATTTCTTGTTTTGTTTTTACTATCTACTTTCATTACAGTTTTGTAGCATCTAGATGCCTGCTGTGATATGCTCTAGTTTTACTCCTGCCTTTTTCTCTGGGGAAGAGGGGGAGAGAAAGATGAAAAGGTAAAATTAATTTGTTTCTCTGATAAGGCAGTTAAGAAGCACGTTGGCCTCTCTGAGCATTTCAATAGCTTATTCCCTTTTCTAATATTTCTGAGAGGGGAATGAAAACCAAATGTTCAAAACTGCCAGCACATCCACATCCTCTTCTTTGAAAATTGAAAACTGAGACTAATTATAATGGTTCACACAGTCCAGTTATGTTGCTGATCTAATCAGCTTACATTTGGAGAAGTGTGGAATAAACCTGCACAATGGCTGGGACACTAAATCAATTTCTCCCTGGCCTAGGACATCTAAAGCATGGTTATCAGCTGAATGATGTCCCCCCCAAAAAAAAAGAAAAAAAGAAGAAAAGCTGGCTGCAAAAAGTGTTTTGAATCTTACCCTCCTATTTCTCTACCCACATACAAAAGGAAGAAGCCTTTAATTTACAAAGGATTTTGGTTTTTGTTTTTTTTTCCTGATCTGGGCACACCCTCTTGAAATAAGGCAAACATAAGCACTCGGGTATCATTAGTTCGTGATTAAATACATCATGAGACAGAAAACTGGCAAAGAAAGTAAGGCTGGTTTGTTCGTGTTGGTCTTACTGTTGGCTCTTTGTGCACACTCTGAGTGGCAGGCCTCTGTAAACTGAGCTCAACACTTGGGGGGTCCTTCTTCAACTCTACTGGGGGCCTGTCCCCTCTGGCTACTCCATCAAATTTCAGAGATCTGCTTGGCGAAGGAGTAAATATTACTGTTGAACACTCTTTATCCTTCTCTTCTGTGCCGTTGACATTTTCTCCATTCATGTTGACTTTTCCATCTACCTGCAGAACACAGTTAAATAAATATGCTAAGGCAATTAGCATTAAAAGGATTTTAGGAAATTAGGACATCAACATGATATTATAATCATTAATACAGTCTGTGTTATCAGTGAAGGAGGGAGCTAAGCACACATTTCATTCAATGGACCAAAACAGAAGAAGACCCTGTGACCCTAGGGTGGTCATAAACAAAATACAGGAACAAAGTAATAATTTTTCTGGATTTCCTGGTTTTCCACATTCCGTTCTCCCAGAAACATACAGACAACCTTTGTGTACACAGATCAAAGGATTTTTTCCAAAAATCGAAAGTTTTATGTTAAATGTAGACAAAACTGCTCGGCTTTGCATTGCTTCGTGCAAGCAGGTTATGCTAATGAACTGCTTCTGTACCCCAATGACCTCATCACAGTATTAGTAGACCGTGCTTTCTGAAGCACTGTCGTGTGAACTTTGAAGGGTCAGGAGCAGCAGAGTTTATCCACTTGTTTCTTTATTGTTCACAATAGGGAAACAAAGCACCAACAAATGAAACTAGGCATTCCACCCTCTCCATGAGGTGATAAAATAAATTGACTTTGGGCAACCTCCTTGAAAAGGAGAGCACAGAAGGAGTTTAACCACCTTTTTTTTCAGGGTCAAGCTAGCTCCTTGGTGGCCATATATTCTTACTAAGGAACCCTTAAGCAAGGAAGAAAATACAAAATATGCTTTGGCTTCTTCCTCTGCAGTAATACAGTTTCTTCTCAGACTTTAATACTTAGTAATTCCTGAATGGAGGTGGCATGTAAAGAATTCCTTCAGTTTAGAGGGCTGTTTGTAGAAGTATACAGGAAAAAAGTCTTGCTACAAAGACCTCACTGGCCATTCACCGTAAGAGGACTCAGGTGGAGAGAGACCAGGAGTGGACCAGGTTATCAGTACCACCACACTGCTCCTGTCTAGCTACAGCACAGATGTTTATAGTCTTGTGAGGAGGGCTTTGTTACTCTGTGCACAGCAATCCTTCCCTACTTACTGAGTAAACAGCTTGGATACCTCAAGAGTGGCACTCCAACTTGGTATACACCATCAGTACCAAGCTGAGGGCGCACTCCTCCCATTGACTTCTTGTACATATGCATCCAGAGGCCTGTTCTCAATGAGCATGATTAACTAAGGGGCCATCTCCATGCTGATGGGCATCCTCAGTTCTGCCAGATGTGTGAGGATGTGAAGGCAGTAGCACCTTGCGCAATCAGCTCCACAAGCTGTTGTGCCCCTTCTGACTGTTTTTCAGATGAAAAGGTTCCCTCCCTTTCCTTGTTGCTATCATTCACTTAACATAGTACCTCTCTTAGGGTTTATTTCCAAACACAAGAGTGAGCAGATACTGAGCCCCAAGTCTTCTGGGACTGTGTGTTGGATTATCTACTAGAGAGGCAGGTTATGAAAGATCACAGAAATAAGAAAGCCAGGAAAACACTGGCAGGCCACACCATCCATTTCAGTGTCTCTGTTTAGACTAAGACATTTCTTTATTTATATTAAGGAGGAAAACCAAATGTTTGAATGATCAGGACAGATGCCCTGGCTGCAGAGTTAAACAAACATACTCCTTCCCTCTGATCTGGAGGAAGTCAACACATTGTCACCAGAGCCAAGAATCATCGACAGACTAGTGTTTCAAGGGAAAATAATGCTACAGCTATATGTGCCAGGGAGTAATTCCTACTGAGACAAATCACATTCTTCCACATCATGTGAACAAGCTCCAGACAGATTTTTAGTGGTCGTTGGTGGGGGTAGAAGCATCAATGGATTAGTTTCTCCCAACTTATGTGAATTATATATGCAATAACGTGACAGTGATACACACACATATCTTCGTGTTCTGAGGAAAAAAGTGTCAGGGATCAGAAAAAACCCAAAGATTCAAGATTCACTGATGTCTAAAAGGTAAACTCTAGGGGCATACCAACTGAGGTATAGGAGAAACAGGAATTACCAGTTTCACACTTCAACTAGGAAACATGGTGGGGGTGGGGTGCGGTTTCCACAAGAGGTGGGACAGACACCACGTTTTTTTCACTATCTGTAAAAAGCTGACTTATTTTTTTAAAAGTAAACAACCTGAATATACATGGTAGCAATGCTACTGGGCTTCAGGGATCCTTGAATATCACTAGCAAAGTATCAGCAAGGGAATCCAAATTCTACAGGTTGGGGGCACCCATGCCTATACGCTGCTCACAACATGGCTACCCAACAAGACTTGGGTAAACTCCAGTTCTGGTACAGGCACTGTGAACAGCAGACATTTTCAAACTTGACTTATTCTGGTCTGTTCTCTCTAACACATCCCAGTTCTTTGCTTTCTCCATCATTGGTTCAGTATCTTACTCCAATTCTCCACAACCACCCAGTCCAAAGATACACTCCTCACATTCCATATCCTGGCTTCAGTTTCTTCTCCTATCCTCTTCTCCCACAAATCTCATAGCTGGCTCCTTATTCCCAGCAGCCCTGCTTTCATTCAAGTTCTCACTTCTTTTATTCCCATAATTTTAGCACAGTTCTAGCAATTCAGTGCAGCCACTCCCCTTCTCTCACCATCAGTCTCCAGTTACTCTGCTGCCCCAGTATCAATCTGTTTCCCTAAACCTGCACGGACAACCTAAACCCTCTCTTTACATTGGTGAAGCAGCTCTCCCCATTCATCTTTCGTGAGAAGCATGTTTAAGACAGAGAATATCTATGGGAAGCTGGCTCTTGACAGTGCAGGAGTAGGGACACTTTGCACTGAATCCAGGCATACTTCAGTGTTCCCAAGGGTTACGACTCGGCTGAATGGGACAGGCTTGTATGGGCATGGCAAAAATCAGATCCCTGACGCAAAAGTCAGTTCAGATCTTGCTTCAAAAGTCAGGGCCTCCACACTCCCCGTCCCTTACATGTTGTTTAAAAACAAAAAACATGACCACATACTCTTTTACAAAATCTGAGGAAATGGCTTGCTTTTTTCTTGAAGTCCTCCTTTCCCCAACCAAATTAAGCCTGAGGAAAAATGACCAGTGCAGTCCGAACAGGTCAAGTTTCTAAGCAGACTGGTAACCAAGAAGAGATCACTGAACCAGGCAGCACAGAGCACGAAGCTGAGTTTTATAACATCGGAGTGCTGCAACTCTTTTCCACTTAATTACAATAAACATTCATATGTTCAGATTATTTAATTAGGATCTCTGCCTCCTGATTGACTTGGGGGAGTGTGATGTATCCTACCTTAAAGTTCTTTAAAACTTCCTGTGTATTTTTGGGTTGTGAGTAAGGCTTGGGTGTCAACATAGGCACAGCCTTGGGGGTGCTTTTGCTGGGAGATGTGTGACCCGTCGAACCACTGGGCTCTAGTTCAGTGGTGGGAACAATGGTTGCTTCAATGGTGGCAGTGAATTTTGGAGCAGGAAGTGACTGTTGCCTTAAATATCTCAGAGGATTTGGGTCTTTCAGTGGGGAATTTGGCTCCACTGAATGGCTTCTTTCCAGAATTTTTGGCATCTGCAAACGCTCAAGGACAGCTTCGCTGATAGTGAATCTTTCAATGTACTGCTGGAGGATGCTCTCAGCCTCCTCCTGTGTCTTTGCATTCTTGTATGCCTCATGAAGCTCCCGTTCTCTTCTCTCTCTGCAAGGGAGACAACACAAGAGACCACTGCATTAAAATTAACACTGAAAATCACACCTACTTCCTCTGCTCCAACAACAACCTTCCCTCCCTCCCTCAGGCCTGCAGGCACAGCTGCCCACAGTTACCTATGGAGCACATGGTATTTTGAGACATACCACTACACCTCAGTAAAACAACATACTTCTCTTCCACAATTTCTCGGTAGGTTTTGATGCTTTTTCTGCGCTCATTCGTTCCGTCTCCAGACAATAATCTTTCCATTTTCTTTCTCTCAGCTTCCTTTTTTATCAAATCCTGTGAAGCGCTCCTTCGACGACTCTTCCACCGAGCCAGGTCCTGTGAGAGAAGGAAGGCACCTGAATGCAGAACTTCAAATAGCTAAAAACTAGTCCCAGACAACAATGAACCCAACCAGCCACTTTGCAATGCTTGTTCTTGCTGTGGACCAGGCTCTCACCACCTGCAAGCATCAATGTTTATTTTAATGAGAAAAGGAGACTACACCATAAAATGAAAATGTTGCCTGACTGATTTTTCTCCGAATAGCAGGATCCAGTAAGGATTTCATAGCTTCACTGATTTACTTTATTTCTGGCAGGAAATTTGGCCTAAAAGGAAAAGTCAGGGCACTCATTTTCACTTGTGCCAACATTAGGGACAAAAGCCAATCCCCCAAGAACGTTAAGTAGAAAAATTATGTTTGGTGAAGAATTTTAATAATCAGATATACGGGAGGCGGGCGTCATTGGAAGAATGGATGTTGTTTCACCATGAGCTACAACGGCACTGATAGTCTGCCTTGGAGAGCTGATAGTTCTGTACTGTGTCCATGCTATCAGTCAACTACATGCAAGCATGGTTGACCCATGATGAGGTTTTTTGATAGAAAAATCCAGTGCAGCATCCAAATTTAAATTCTTCCTCATGGGCACTCTGCAATATTTTGGATCCAGATGTGAGCAACACAGGTTAGCGACCCAAGTGGCTCACACCTGCGACAGAGCAAAAAGCCTATGCTCTGTATTCAGCTATAGAGAGAGGTCCTTGTTGAAGTAACAAACTTACGCTTTTTGGAACCTGCCTGCCTGAAATTGTGCAGTAGATTGACTGATTCTGGTCAGGCTGAAAAACTAGCCTGACACTAAACCAGAGAGTCATGGCAAATATCTGTTATGGGCCCCTATGTCTTGCATCCTGCTTCGGTTATGAATTCACAAATCCTGGAAGGTATAGGAGCAAGATCTTCTTCATAGTACAAGTATTACAGTAAAGAAGTCTCCTAAGCTATAAAATTACTTTGCAGCCAACTATTAAAGGAACAAAGTTTTACATGTAAAAAATAACCACTGCAGCACTTCTGCAAAGAAAAATAACTTTGTAGGAAACTGTACGGGCACATTGTCATTAACTGTACAACATCAGGAGATTACTATACAGATTATATTTCATACACTCTAATAAATTCTGGCTTTAGTAAAACAGATATTCAGTATACATACTCAGTTCAAAGGCTATTTAATTACCTGGTTTTCCAAATACTTTAATTGCATTTTTATTGGTAAACAGCAGAAGGTACTGCAAGCACAACTTATTTTATTAAACCAGGAACAAACCTTGTCACTTTTAATTTATCTTAAAAGCACATATTATTGATGTTACGCTTAAGGGAATGCTCATTAAAGTATTTCTTCACATGACCTATATATCAGTGTATAATCCCCTTCATGTAACATAGGCCTTTCATTTTCCTCAGTTACTAATTATTCTCATTGAAGCACCAAAGCATTTCTTTATTCAGCTACCCCCACTATTGCCTATTGTTTGAAAATTAGTTTTTCATTAGGAAATTTTGTAACATAACCCTTCCTCCTTTTTTTGTAATTAAAACCCAGATATGCTTATCTTTTCCACTCCTGGTGCTTTACAATAACAATAATTAAAAAAAGCCCTGAAACTGTTAATTGTTGGCAAATATACAGCACAGGCACATAAAAATATCAGACCATGAAAGAGCTGTTGTCTCTATAAAGCCCTCAACATGCCAAGGACATTCCAATAAAGGCATTTTCAGTACCTCTTCAAAACTTTTAGTTCAGTGTAGAAGGTGCTGAGGGCCTGGAATACTTAGGCCCTTTACCTCAGACGATTTTCAATTCAACAGTAAGTTCTCAAACTTCTTGAATGCCTTTGGACTCATTCTTATCTCTGCTGGGAAACCATGGCTTCCCACACATAGAGACTTTTCAGCCGAAGTCCTTTGTTGTTCTACTACAAAAAGTTACTTCTTAGCTGTACATACTTTTTTTTTTCACTTTTCCTTGAATTTTCTACCCCAAACCTCTCTGAGGTGTTTCACAGTAGCTGTCCTTGTAATGGGGAACTACCATACTTGAAGCGATGTGCTTTTTGTTGTGGGTTTTTTTGTAATAAAAAAAAATGTCCAAAATACCTCACGTAAAATCAATCTTCAGGAATGAACAGAATTGAAACTACAACTCCTGATACTAACTTACCTGCATATGATGATTTTCTGTCCTTGCCAATTTAACAAATGCCAAGACAGCTTACAGAAATGCATCAAGGGAAGAGGGTTTGGAAAGCCCCCAGGCAGGGTGTAGCTAACTGGAAGGGTAATTCGTTTGCTTGGACAAGTTGGAAAACATTAGCATTTTCTGTATCTATGCTAATTTATTAAAGACAAGTCCAACCTATTTATTCACTGTCTTACCTAGTCTTGTATTTTGTCACTTTAGACATTTACTAATTAGAAAAGTTAGAGAAGGCAGCACTCAGAAGTTGTTCTGCCTTCATTTTTACCTAATTAAAGTTTAATTAGCTTTTTTTAAAAAAGCAAAATACCTGGTGCAAAGGCAGAGGCACCAGAAGACGACGTATTCTGTAATTCACATCAAATTATGAACTTCTAAGCTTTTAGCAACAATACACTGAGGAAAAAAGAAGCACTGCTAATTATTTGAAGCACCAAACAGCAACTGTAGATTTAGCAAGCTGTCCTCGGTGCCTGCCAGCATTGCCATGTTGTATACTCACATCTTGCCATCTGGTCTCGTCCTCTTTCAGCTGGTTGTGTATATTCTGCAGTTTCTCATGGCGAGCTTTGCTATGAGGCTGAGTCACAGCTTCTTCTTCGCATCTCATGTCAAACATGCTCATACTCCTAAAGAAAGGGAAAACAACAAGTGTAGTGCTATTTGGAGGCTTATATTCCTTCAGATTGCAAGAGCTCAAGCCACATGAGGGTGCTACAGCAGAATCAGCCACGTGCACTGTTATGAAGCTCCCAAAAGCAGCAGTCCCCTAGAAAGACCCGTTAGCATTCTTGTGGCTCCCACATAGTACTTCAGGCATTATAATCTTCAACTTTCTCTTGATTTTGTTAGTTGACTGCAACTTTGTCTCTCACTAAGTGTTACTAACGTTACACTTCCATCAGTAGCTCTTTTTAAAATCATTCTATCATTCAGAACATTTTACTTCCTGAAGATCTGTGCCCAGTGAGTTTTCAAGACCCCTCCAATTAACAACACAGACAGAAGTTTCCATTTCAGTGTAAAATAAGAGAGGCTTGAGAAGTGCGTCAGTGGGAGCATGGCTGGCTAAATGCTATTGCTGCAAAACCAGGGAGAGCCTGCCCAGAGAAGTACACACAGTTCAAACTGTATGGTACTTTCTCCCCTCCCTGCCTCAAAGAAATCCAATGCTATCAGCACCAACTCATCAGTACAGCTAACCTAACAAGGAAAAGATGATGTTCAGGACAAAAAAGTTTCTTTCTGTTTCTGTCCCTGACCTTTGGAGAATTAAAGGAAAAAAAAAGGTTATGGTTTGATATACATCCCTTTGTATTATATAAAGATCTTCACAGAAAAGTAATGTGCTTACTACTACCTATTATTAGTAAAACGACCTCAGTTGTGCCATTCAAAGCAAAAAAAAGTTAAAAGAAAGTCATGCAGTTCCACATGAAGTGATTTCACAGCAGTCCTCAAATGATCACCTGTAGCTTTAGGTGAGCCAATGAGCCAACTAGCAGGAGGAGCACCCAATGAAGATAAAATTGTAGCTGACTGTGTCCACAGTTACCAAACTGAATAGACACGGAAAGCCGTGCATATATTTTTTGAGCCAACATTTGTATTCAGGCAAGCAAAGATGGGAATGCCACTCTCAAGGGAAAACTTGAAAGGTCTGGACAGTGGACGGAAAAGGACATGCACAGATCCCATCCTATTCAGGAGGTATTTACTAAGAAATGAAGAACAGAATATTGCCTTTAAGGATCAACAGTGAAGTTAATGTATTACTGTGCTTCACCCTTTAAACAGAGTGCTGAGGAGTACACTAATTTGGGTTTTTCTGTGGGTAGTTTAAGGATTGCATTGTTCAGGATGGGATTGGAGCACTCCTAAATAACAGAATCTAAAGAGATGGGTAGCTTTGTTGTTTTTAAAACTAAAGGCATATCACCTACTAAGAAAATTTAAATATCAGTCATATTTTGGAGGTATTAACATTTGGTGAGGTAGGTTGGGAGATGCATAACTTGCAATAAAGTCACCCTTACAGGTTTTATTCCAGCTTTTGAAACTCACACTAAGAAAAGCTTTTAGTGTTCAGTATTTGCCACCTTGTGCCTACTGGGTCAAACTGGTTGCGTAGCTCCTCTCCTGTACCTTTTCCTTGTGTCAGAGAATTTTTCATTCACATGCAGTAGAAGAAAACATAAGACCTTAAATGGTGGCAACTGGTGCTAGTAGAGTGCACGAGTACTCACCCTCTGCCATTTGGGATGAAAGAATAAAAATATTTTCTAGCAGGAGTCCCCAGATGTCCTAACGAAAGGCTAGTATACATTCCCTGAATTCATTCAGGTCTCACAGGGTGCAGAGAGACAGCAAAAGGTTTTATGGCTATTAACAATGCAATAAAAAAGGTACTCTGGAAAAGGCTTCAGCCTTGGCCAGGAGTCAAAATATACACTACGACCCCACATACACTTCCTTCTCCAGGTGTCACCTCCCTGCTGCTGGGCCTTCATTGCCATGGACAAGCAACCAGGTTGGTTCAAACATCAACTCTGCACCAACATGCCTCAACAGTATCTTCCCAAGAGAGCAATCTGAAGAAGTCACCTCTCAAAGCACTGTGCTCTGCTCTGACCAACATGTAGTAACCATTAAGGAGAACAACCTACTTTCCTGAGTACATGGACAAGCCCAACTGAAATGTCTACATCAGCTTCTCTGCCTGACAAGTTCATCCTTAGAAAAGAATCAGAGAGGCCAAAACTCCAAGCTTTGGCCAAAAGACACTTTCACGATGAGTCCCATATAATTTCATCCTATTTCTTTCTTGTATAAACTACAAATGGCTCCAGATCATCACTAACACCTGTATGAACAGAACTAGATTAACTCCTTCCTTTAACTGTGCGCTGGACCATCAGGCACACAGCACTCAAGTAGACAGGGAAGATGTAACTGCACCAAATTAGAGTTTATTAATTTTCTGCCATTTGCACAGCTCTGGAGATTGTATATAAACTCTGCCTAGAAGCAAGAGGCCTTTCTGCTGACCAGTGTACCAGACCTGAGATTCTAACAATGATCTGGAAAAAAACACTGTACAGACCAACAGTGTATTTTGAAGAGCTAGATTTTTGAGATGTTGGGATTTTAAAGTTATACTGCTTTATTCTCACAAATTACAGTTGTTCTTGTCAGTGATATCATGCAGCAATTCCTTTTATTTTTTTTTATCAGGTCTGAACAAGTGTTGGATAAAAAAATTCTCAAGGAATTCAGTATTTAGATTATTCTAGACCCTGAGACAGACAAGGGCTGATGACAACATCTAGTGTCCTCCTCACTAGGTAAGGGAACTTTGTCAGTCTAATACTGCTGCTCCTAGTTTTGCTGCTGGAATAAAGTGCGTCTAATCTAAGACTGAATTCAAGTTGCAGTTTTCAATGGAGACTTGACAAACATTTTGGAAGTATTTTAAATGTCAGTTCAATTTATTTCTTCTACTTGAGAGCCAAGTTTTATTAGATTCTTCATAAGTACTTTGTCTTCAGATGGAAAAACACAATCTTACATTTATAAGAACTTCAAAGACAGTTTAGGAAAACAGTTGCTCTGTAAACTGTTGCACATCTGGAAAGGATGACAATGAGGTTTGAACATTTATTGTTTTGCCCTTTAAAACAAAATCAGAATCAATGTGGAATAAGCAATATGATTATTAATCTTTGCTATTCTCCCATTATACCACCAACCCCATTGCAATGCCTTTGAAGGCATCTCCATGTACCTTCTCTTACGTTTGCATTTAATACAGACATGCAAAAATGAAAAAATCAATCACACAAGTAGGTTTTCTGAAATGGCAGGGAAGTCCCCATTGTTAAGTATAACATTTCTGTGTTATTTTGCTTTGTTTGTCTCATCCCTTCATTTGATTGGACAGATTTCTGCTGCTTGAAAATGTTCATATTTACTCTGTGGTCAGAGGACACAGGCTTTGCTCAGCATAAAGGTATTACAGAACTTGTAAAGAGCATTCAGTTCATGATTCTAAGCATTATCATTAGAAAAAAGGGTGAAAAATTACATATGAGTCTCTGCATATACTCATGATAAAACCCCTATATACTCATGACAAAACCCCCACAACTCTTTATGCTGTTTTCTATTTGGGGATTTAATCTGGGAGACAGAGAAGGTCACGTGCATTTCTGTGAACATTAATTTCATGGATATTATTATGTGGGTTTATTAGTTTATTATTTTTACTTGGGTAGTTCTCAAACATTTGTTTGCTTCTAAATGCCAGCACTTTGTAAAAATAGCTAATAATTTCACAGAACTTTCTAAATGACATTGCATACTATTCTGTACTACAGTTTACATGCATACACACACAGTTAAAATTTTTGAGTGTAATAAATGTCACTTCTACTCCTGTCAAAAGTAAAACATTGAGGTGAAGCGCTTAAAAATGAAGTTTAGTACATTACTAAATTAAACCTAACCTATAACGTATTCAATATAAAGTTTTTAAGAGAATAAAGGATCAGCTAAATATGCATTTTTCTGGTAATTATTCTGAAGATCACAATAGATTTTATTTTGCTTTGGGATTTCTTTTTTTCTTCCCCTTCCTGGTCTTACTTCATTTTTTGATTCAACATCCAGATTCAACCCAACTCCCTTTACCTGTAGCTGATTAGAGGTAATGGAAATTCAGAAGAAAACCAAGAGAAAATAAAAAAAAGAAGAAACAATACTTCAAGCAACAGCTGGACATTAGTATTATGCTTAGTTTTTATGGGCCTTTATATAAAAATTATTTTTAACTGCAAAGTAAGCCATATTACATTCCATTTTTCAGTGCGTTCTGAAAAATTTATTTGCCAAAACACTGCAAAATAATGAGGAGGCATCAACTGCATTTTAAATTAGTAGAAAGATGGGAGAGCATGCAGTGTAAGTTGTTTAAAACAAAATCTTGTGAACACAAGACAACTTACTCTGCGTCATCAGACACAGCAGTTCTGGGGCCGAATCTACAAGACCAAATATAAAATTAGATCGTGGATAAACACATTAAGTAGTAATTGCAACTGGACCCATACAATTTGTGCAACTGTCACTTGCGCTAGTAAATCTGACCAAAACAGAACCATGCTGTTTAGGGATTATGTATTCAGCAAACAAGACTTACCTGATCATCTGGAGGTCAAACTACATGAGAACACCACCCATCCCTCCCTAAACCCATACTAATGCCCCCCATTATAAAAATCTGCTGAAGTATACCTAAAATGTGTGTAGAAAATAGTTATTGAAAATAGACAACATATTAACAGTTACATTAAGTGCCATACATGTGACAAATGGAGATGAAACGTAACGGTTACATTCCAAAGCAGCACTCAGAATCACCATTACTGAAGTATGAAGGAGACAATTAATACAGTCAGAAAGTGAGTCACATGATTTCCTTTTCCTTTTTGTTGGTTTTGGGTTTTTTGTTCTGTTTGTTTGCTTGGTTGGTTGGTTGTTTTTTTTCCCTTGGGATAGGAGGGTGTTGCTGAAAAAAGTTACTGGTAATACAGAAGCAAGTGTCATTCACTAAAGTGATGGTCTTTATATCTGGGTATATATGGTATTTATATCTGGGACTTATCACAAAAGAACACCACATTCAAAAGTCAACACTGCAACATTTCTAACCATGGAGAAATAGGATGAACATCTCTTAGTAAGCAAAGTCCATTTTAGCTTCTCCTATTCATAAATTCTTTTTGCAATTCAACATTTATACTGTAATAAATATTCCTTTCATTTAGCTTTCAATTAAATATTTAAAGAAATTCAGAAGGAAACGCATTACACAACCATTCTATTTGTTTCTAAAACGTGTATTACTGTCATACAGTGTTTTAGTCTGGACAGGCAATGCACAATCAGAATTCTGAAGTGTGCACACAGGGGCATACAAACGGCGTGATTCACACCAGAAAGCTCACATTTGCAGATGCTCATCCTTGGATGACAGTGTTTCCATCTTGTTTTCCTCAGGAATCTCCTGGAGCTTAGACGTTTGACCAAGGTGGACTTCATTATGGCCATTTTCGCCCACTTG
This sequence comes from Lepidothrix coronata, assembly GCF_001604755.1. Classification (NCBI taxonomy): domain Eukaryota; kingdom Metazoa; phylum Chordata; class Aves; order Passeriformes; family Pipridae; genus Lepidothrix; species Lepidothrix coronata. The sequence continues at coordinate 10,003,292 of NW_016690180.1, forward strand.
GGCTGTACAAATAATCTCATCTTGTCCTGTAGGAGGGAGACTGTCTTTTTCCTGCCCTTGCTGCTGTTCTTGCGGCGGTTGTATTGCATGTTTTTCAGAGATATTAATGCAGACTTGTGGACATTTTTCAGGCCTGAGTGAGCCAAAGGCGGCAGTGCAAAGGGATGCATTAAGCAACATTTGAAAAATCACACATACATAATGAAAAGCATAACCGTAAGTTAACAAAAAAAACCCCCTACAAACCCAAATAGCTGACAGGTGACAAACTAGGTGAGGCAGGTGCAGAAAACACATTTTTAATAGAGTCAAATACTCATAACATTCCTCTAAGTCAGAAAATAAACTGCCTGGGACACCGCAGAAGATTAAAGTATTGAGTCCATATTTTAATTAAGCGATTCGATTTAATGTCTTTTCAACACCAAACCACTGTTGAATTCTATAGTAGATGACAGGTTTTTTCTCCTGGCTGAGCCATATGCTAGTTTTTCATCCAGGTGCATGCATATCCTTCTTCTCGTGTACTTTGAAGAGGTTGATGAGCAAACACCTTTCCACTCTTGTTTGCATGTGGCTCAACCATCCAACAATAACTCTGTTCAGAGGCTTCAACTGCCAGCTTCCCCACACAGCCTCAAACATCTGAACAAAGGTGCTCAGAAAAACAGCGAGCATTATCAGGAGGGATCCCGGGATCTCTAGGTTTCCTGTTCGGAAATCTAACTGGCACCACTTAGGCCATTCACAAGCATCTAACCTACTACATCCAGCATCTCTATTTCTAGCTGGAAACATTTGTAATGACTACCTCATAGTTTTACCAGAAACCTCTGCAAATGTAGTGCAAATGTAATTGCTATGTATACCTGCTTCCACACACTGTTAGAATTTTGCATCTGGTAGAGCTCTGCTCTGAGTCTCTACAGGGCTCTACTAAAAGGGCCAGAAACTCTGTATTGCCGCCTTCTGAGCAGAAAGAAATGGCACAGAACTGAGGGCAAGCATGGAAAACCACTGCTGGACACCAGCAAACCTTCCAGATCAAGAGATCCTGACAAACAGCCCACAGAGATCCTAACAAACAGCTACAAGAGACAGAGAAAAGCACAACTTTCTTACCTCGTCGTTTTCTTCTCAAGTTCTGTAGTTGTGCCCTGCTTATTCTGATGCTTTGAAAATGGCATGGGAAGGAATTGCTTAACATTGGGCCCAGGCTGTTTTAGAAAAGCTCCAGTTCTTCTAGCCAACATGTCATCTCTTTGTGGGTCTGGAAATTTCATGTTTTCTGCTCCATCGCTCTGCAACTGAGGGATTTCAAGCTGTTCTTGGCTCTCTTCTCGTGTTACAGTACTGCTCAGAGAGACAAGTGACACTGTTCCATGATAATGCTCACTTCTAAGCAAGTGGCTGCTCAGGCAATGTGGCGTGCTGTTACTCAAAACAAAACTGAGTGATGGACAACTAGGCAAACTAGGCATCTTTAGCTACAGCACAGGGAGTGAGAACAAGAGGAAACAATGCTGAACCCCACACTTACTTAGGTGATTCGTTAGAAGTTGGGAATTGCATAAAAATCTATGAGATGAATTAGTCACTTGGAAGCTGGCATAAAAACCTAGACGAAGCACCATGGATTGCAAAAGAAATCCCCCCAAAAGATGAAAGACTGTTTTCATGCTGAACGGCAATTAACAACTGAAGTACTTAAATATTATGAAAGAAAATAGACTGTTTTATGTTCATAGATACATACTTGCAAGTAGTTTCATAAAACAGAACACATGCCATGACGAATGAGTAAAACACATCTTTAAAGGCCACGTGAAGAATGGAACAACACTGCTGACAGATCCAAGCTAACACCACACACAAACCAGGCATGAAGCTCAGAGGGATCTGCTTCTGTTCTCTGACCTTTCTCCTTCCTGCGGAGTCTTCAAATCCTTCTCAAGAGCTACTGTCTCCTCTTGCTGCTGCTGCAGCACATGAGGAGCTACTGACAGAGTACAACAACGTATGGGAACGGAGCTAGTGGTACGCCTCTGAAAAGTTCCCATCCTTCTAACCAACATATCATCTCTCTCAATATCTGGTACATGCCTGTGGCATTCTTCCTCGGTGCTTTCTTGCTGTTTGCTCAAACTGCATGGGGTTTGTTTTTCAGAGACGATGTCAGAAGCCAGTACAGCTGATGCAATTCTCCTGCAAGAGTCATCTATACCTGACTTGACCACCTCACTAGTGATCAGAATGAGAAGAGGGGTGAGAACAGAAAAAATATTCTCAGGTCAAATGAAAGGTAAGAAAAGGAGTCCTCCAACTCAGTTTGCAAATGTTTTTATAAACACACAAAATTAACTGAATGAATTACTTAATAAAAGCATTCATTCAAAATTCTTTTTACGGCCACAGACTAAGTAATTAAAGTCAAAGAAATATAAGATCTGTTAATGTGTTAATGATTCAGAGCTGTAATTCTTCTCCGGATAAATGCCAGAAACTCAGAGCAGCAATACACCCTCTTCGAAAAGAAAGTAAATCCATCAGGTTTGAAAAAAGCTTTTTTTGAAGATCAGCAAAGCCACCAAGCTGAACGACAAATTCCTTATGTGCTGAAAGCAGGCAGAATTCCAGCAAAGCTGCTGGAACTCAAGCAGCAGAAAAAGCACAAACAATAGCTCAGACTCTGAGATACCAGGGATGTCACTGCCCACCAGAAATTTTGAGCAAGTGCTCAGAAGACCTTTCTGCAGCATTGTTTTACACAACCCTAAACATGTTAAGGTACTGTGAAGACATCAGATGACTTCTGAACAAGGCTGTGCACACAAACAGCTCTTAAGTCAATGCTGCAGTTCACTCCCATGCAGATCAGCATCTGGCAAGAACAGGTCTCATTTCCAGCTCAGCAGCACTTCCTAAGCCACACCAAATACCTGGACTCATTCTCTGGCTCAGATACTTCATCGCTGTGTTCAGCAAACCCAAGACTGACAACAGTGGCTGAAGGAGAGTTTTCAACACCAGAGTGACTCTCCACATAGTCCTTCTTGCTTTCCTCTTCTGTTCCGATTTTAGATGAAGCTCTGCCAATAACAAGCCTGTCCCATTTCTGTTGATCAATCTCAGTTACTGGCCCAAAATGCACAAACTTCTGCTTGGGGCTACCAGCTTTTTTGTTTGCTTTGGCTTTGCGGACAGCAAAATCATCATGGGCTACTGCTTTCACCGTGGTATCAGTTGGTGGCAGAGTTTTGCTGGGACATTTGAAATCTTCTTCACTGGTCATAAGGAGGAATAAAAGAATGCCCCCAACATGAGAACCTCAGAACTAAACAAATTAAATGCTTCTAAGGTTTTGATGGGTTTTATTTTGAAATTCAAAAACCCAGGTGCAAACAGCTGTGGCATAATGAGGTCCAAATGACAGATAAAATCCAAAGATACTGCAGACTTGTGGGGGAAACTCTGGGAGCGCCCCCACAGAAGCTCTTCCTAAGGGCAAGGAACATAGCATGTGGCCCATTCCAAACTCAGTTTCTTCTAGTACATGCTTAAAAAAGCCTTAAAAAACCTTAAAAAGCCAGAGTTCCCTTATCTGCTCACACAGACCCAGGCCACACACTATACATGACTGCACAGCACCAGAACTCACTCTGGCATGGAGGACTTACAGTGGCATGAGAGCACTAGCAAGGGCAATTTACTTACCCTAAAGCAAGGGGACTAAATCTTGATTTAAATAAATCACCTCAAAAGTAACGGAGAGACTACTAATATCATTAGGATGAAAGAACGATTGAGTTTTCATTGTATTAGAGCTAAAATTACATACAGTAACCACATTCTTAGAAGAATACCAGGACAGATGGCCACCTTTAATTGGAAAATGGCATGCACCTAAACAGGAAGGCTAGGAATTGTTATCCTTTCTTACTGGAGTCACAAATCACCTGCCTAATCTTATAGTCCATCTCCATGGGGAAATAGCTTAGAATAACTGCTTTATACTGGCTCCCTTAGCAGAGGTTTTGTTTACAACAAGAGCATACATACACCATACAATGAGGCTCCTAAAAGCCTTGCTGCAGTGAGAAACAGTGCTGCTTCTATTTACCCAGCAGTGGAGTACAATGCTATGCTGACATATCAGTTATGTCTCAAAAACTGTACGCAAAGAGATGCAGATCCTCAGGTAATAATAATGGCCAGTCTTCGCGAGCGAAGATCTGGGAAAGGTCATTGACCCTTCGAGCCTGCGCAGTGGATTTTTTAGGTGAGACCCAGCGTGCGCTGAACTGAGCCCACCCTTTAATCCTGAGGTTCATCTGCCGGGGCCGAGCAAGCTTGGACAGTGGCAGTGAGGGTCTCAGGACGTAGGTTTGTTTAGAGTGACCTTCTCTTAGATGGATTGCCACACAGGGCTGACGAGCTCCATCTGCCCGGGGGGCTGGGAATCGAACCCGGGTCGCAGCGGTGAGAGTCCTGCACCCTAACCACTAGACTACCAGAGGCCCCTTACTTACTTACTTCCTCAGGTAATACCCCAAGGTGTAATGCCCCAAGTCCTGAAGACAGCTTAGTTAGGAGTGTAGTGCTACTATATTAGCGGTGCCACTTGGACCTTTGTGCCGTTCAACTTCAAAGCAGACTGAGCCACAATACAAGAGGGACTTTTCTGATATTGCATTAAGAGTGTCCACCAGGAAAGTGACTGTGAAACTACTACAGTGCTCTAAATGATGGACACATTTTCATTTCATGATAGATAGCATTCCTGTACAGATTTTTGGATTCCTCCTGAAAACTGATTTGAAGCACTGGTTGTCATCAAGGCATTCTTCAACTTTAAAACCACAAGCACACACAGCAGATTGCGACAAACTAAACATGCTTTTCAGAGTGCCAATCCTGTCCACAAGCAGAAACCGTACCTGGGCTCCACTGACAATTTCAATCTTTTCCAGGTCTCCAGATCTGCTTTTGTTATTGAGGCATTCACAAAAATCCCATCTTCTTGTAGCTGAGGAAGGGTGCTTTGAGATTTCTGTTTAGCCAAATCATCTTTATCAGTATCAGCCTCTTTCACCTGCTGTTTCCTCTCTGATTCAGTCTTCTCATTTTGCAGCAGTGGGTTCTCTTCGCTTGTCACTACTTGCCCTACTGATGTCAATTGCACCCGTCTTCTTCTAATTTTATGCACATTCCAGTTCAGTAAGAAAAGATATTTTGAGGGAGCAATTATAAATCAGTGTCAAAAGAAGTTCAGAGAACAAGAAGATAAAACTGAATTTATAATATTAATTTTACATTAATTTTAGGAAGTAAACATGGAATGAATCGTTTGAAGTTCAAACCTCTTATCTATGCTATCCCGCTCATGCACTACTGAGACCACTCCTTTATGTGAACTTCTATTCCTAGCTCAAGCAAGAAAAATCTTTATGTTATTACTGTAATAAACATTTCTGCAATAAGCTTTCTCTTAAATAGTTACAAATATCTCATTTGCATATCATTCACACAGTGAATTTAAGTTTTGCTCTCAAACATTCTATGTAATTTCTTTGATCTTAGAGTCATGTCAACAGCATTGGACTATTAAAATTTGGTTAGGTGCTCTTCAGATGTCCTGTCAAATTAGTCATTAGAAAATATTAATATAATCAAATTACTGGCAACTGAAAGGCACATTTGACATTACTGAAAAAAGCTACTAAATATTGAAAGAAGTTTTCTGAATGTATCAGTTACTACAGTCATTCACTGTAATGTGTATATAGTGGTTTTATCTAGAGTCACTTCTGTTTGCACAAATAAAACAAATATCCTTGCTTCCCAAAAAAGAACTTTTTCGTGAAACAAATGCATCCAAAAAAACATGTAGTGAAAGCGCTCAGAAAAAGAGCTGAGATACAAAACATATATTTTAAGTTTATTCTCTGCTACTCAGGCTCATGAGCTGTCTTGTGAGCTTAGATAACAAAAGTGTCCTGCCTTTATCTTGTTTACATTCAAAGCCAATTTAAACTTCTGGTCCTCGTACTCTAACAAAAAATCCCAGTTTGATTCACCTTATGATAAAGCATTTGCATTTACTGTACCCTGTAAGATTTTTTGTAGCCAAGATAGCTTTAGTCCTACACAGCAACAGACCATGGTGAAATTAGGCGTTATAACTGAAAGAATAAGACCATGAATGCACACCTTGCGTGTTCCTTTTTTTCCATCTGCAATGGCTTTCTAACATCCTCCAGTTTACCTTTATCTTTACTTGTATAGGATCCAACTAAAAAGGAGTTAAATGGAACTATATGTTTGGGTTGATTCAATCTGGCTCTCCGAGTGGCAAAGTCATCCTTTTCTAAATCAGGAACTCTGCTGGTTGCTTCATCTTCTGAACCAGAATCCTTTCCTTGATAATGTGTCATGAAGGGATTGTCCTTGCGAAGGATGATGTCTGGGATGCTTCCGGTGTCTTCACATATCAGCTTTTTACTGACACAGAGCAAAATTAAACAAAGCTCTTGATGCACCAGGGGAGAAGAGGGCAGTGCAACACTCATCTCCAGGTCAAAAAACAAGCACAATTAATCAAATATGCTTCAGGCAGCTGTTAGATTGGGCAAAGCCTTGCTAGAAATAAAACTTATAGACTAGTAACAAATACACAAGGACTTTACACAAAAAAATCAGCATGTTGGACCTTTACTTATTTTAGCTATTGTTGGAAGAACCAGTAAGAACTAGTTTTAACATACTAGATGCAGTGAATGTAGCACTGTAAATGGCAGTATTAAACTTCTTGAACACTTCAAACAAAGAAAGAGATTTGATGCAAATACTTGATGCCTAGAAAACACTGCTGAGTCCTGAAATATCAGACATTTCTTCTTAATAGCTTTATTTAAAAAAAAACCCTCTTGAGTAATCACTAAGGCTATCTGCTCTACTATTCTTAACTGCTTTTCTTCTCACACGCATCCATGCTTGATTCTTTTCCTTATTAACCATCCCTTTCCCCAGAATAACCCCTTTATGCCAATGCTGACATATAGTAGCTACAATAATAGCACCAGTACACCAATGATACTGGCATGCTGGAAAACACTGAAACCTGCCTTCATCAGAAATGCAACTGCTATAAACATGGCCTTGCTGTTACTGAAGATTACAACAATAAAGACCCTTGACAGCTGGTACCCATAAAGATTAAGCTTATTTTAACTTGTAATGGTCAATACTTTTATGCAAACTGAAAAGACAAATGGCAAGAGATAGGCGACTCTGACATGTAAAAATCCAATTGTATGTATTGATATTTTAGGAAGTTGGGCAGTAAGTAGTAGAATGCTCCTTGCAGTACTTTTGTAGGCATTTGCTCTTTCATGTAGCACACCTTGCTATACAAAGCAAAAAAGAGGGGATCACAAAGGATTAAACAGACTGTCATTAAGAAATCAAATCTAAACAGCTCAGGGGTTGCTTTGAGTTTCTCTGCTATTTTAAATATCAAGAGTGTTATAATTAGCTGGTTTTTAAAAACATTTCAAACATTTTAAATCCCTGCGAGCCCACTGCATATGCCACCTATTTTACATCTCCAGATGCCCTTTCAAAGTACTGCTCAACAAAGTTGCTGGAGAAACTTATGGAGAAGCCATAAACCGTCCCTGACAGGCCAGCTTGGCTCAGGCTCAGAGGACATAAAAAACCGCCTGCCTTTGCCTTGTTATGCTGCAACACACAGGATCTGTTAGTGATGTGGAGAGCATGGTCTCAAATTAGCTAAAGGAAACTTTTTCCTTAGATCTCTCTGAAAGATCATGATTTCATTTAAGGCAACAGACAACACTGGCCGATGGCACTTCAAATGGAACCATTGTCCCTCTTCCTCATGAGCATCTCTGTCCACAACAGCTTCAGAAACAGCTGGCTCACCACATGATTATTCAGTAAAAACTGCTGGATTTTTCAGTCTCATGCCCACCAGTGCTACTGAAGTTTGAGAGCATCAAATGCAGCATTTCTGAGAGCAGTGTTTTTGGAAACAAAGAAATATTGAGTTTTAATATTCAAAAGTGCAACTAGGAGTCATTGTAATGAAAAACTTACAACTTTTAGTATGTAACTAGACTTCAGTAATCAGTTTCTAGGTTGAGAGTATTTTCCATTCATTTACATTTTGTTTTTAATGGAATCAAAGATTAGCTGTGACATTTTGAGGTCTCCTGAATCAGTTTGTGATGGTCTCAAAAGTGTTTTTTAAGGCCAGTTTACCATGGAGACAGCAAAGACTCTAGATCTAGTCGAAAATTGTTCTTGCACACCCTGCCTCAGCCCAGGGGTCTTTGCTAGTACAACAGGTGCTTTCAAAGTGTCAGACTGCAGGCATTTGCGCTCCCTGAAGCAAAGTCTTACACAGGTTTGTGGATCCTTATACTGCATTTCAGAACAATGAAAGGGTTTTGCATGCTTATGCTCTGTCAAGGTACGAGTCCACATCCCTTTTGCAACAAACATATCATAAATGCTTGCTCACATTTCCCTCTTACATTCCCTCTCCATCATCTCTTACAACACACTTAATTATTTTCTTTTTAGGGTGCCTCCATGAATCTGATCCTTACCTTTCAAATACAATAAAGTAAGTAAGAGACAGATGCAGGCAATAAGCAAGCAAGAAGGATCACATATCAATAAAACAACATGCAATAGAGATAATACACTTCTTTGGGAAGGAGAATACCATGCATTTTTATAGCCTCCAGTTCAATAGAACACACTAGAGCAATGGAGATAAGTACTTAGACTCCAAGCAAAAAATACATTTGCCTACAAGCTCAAATCATTCTTGTTCAGGACTCAGAAAGGTCCCCTACTGAATTTCAGCTTTAGGAACAATTAGATGCCTTGTAGAATGCAAAAGTCACAGTGGCTGTCCTCCAGAGGTCAATATGTCGAGATGAAACAGCCTTCTCAGAGGAACTGGAAGAAAACTAACAATCTCAGGTGAAAAAAAGAGAGTCTGGCATCTTAAAAAGATCAGGGAGTAAGAGAAGTGGAAACAAAAAATCAGAATACAGAAACGAGACTGAGAATTGCTCAGTATCATTACTGCATGGAAATTTGAACTCGATGCCAAGAAGTGAGAAAAAATTGAGAGGTTCAAAGAACAGGGAAGAGTAAGACAACATTAAGAAAGATGATTAAATGCTGCCCTGTATCCAAAAGTGTTACTACTAAATTCTTCCCTTCTCCTTACCCACTATTCTTCCACTTACACACAAAAATAATTTTCCTTACAGACCCCTGACTCCAGTGCCTTTTCTGCTGTGTCTTTCTTCAATCCCCAGAAGCAGACTCCTACTTCACTACAGTGAAGCTTGGGTTACAAAGCTCTGCTCTTTCACCCTTAGCTGGGACAGAAAACCATCAGCTCCTCCTTCTTCCAGCTGCCAAATTCCACAAGTTGCTTCCACTGAGAGTAAGGAAGAAAAATGACTTGTTATTTCTCCTCCCTTCTCCTTTAGTCCTGTCAGGACAACAGATTGTCTAAGGAAAGAGAAGACCTGAATTCCTGCCAAAGAATCACACATTTGATCACACATGCTTCTTTCATAGACATAAAGCCCGCAGATCAAGCACAGGGTTGGAAAATGGACTCTCACTGTGGTGAGCATCCTCCAAATGCAAACAGAGCTATTTGTTGTGCACTGCACTGATAAACACAAGCTATTGGTACATTGTACTCCATATTACTATATTACTACTATTAATTCCTCAGCCTTGGGACTTGGAATGGGATTATGCTAATACCCCTCCTGTTTATGGATTCTCAATCGACTAGCACTAATTGAGACTGAAGGACTAATTTATGCCAGATAGTTCACCTACATTAGTATCTGACTTTGTTAAAAGTAATACTCCACAAACACACACAAGCATTGGTTCAGTGCAGCTTGACAACAGCAAAGCAGACCTGAGAAGAGGACAAATGACAGCATATATACTGTGACTGTGTCATCTGCATATGGCACATCTGTATGTGGCCGCAGACAAGCATCACTGTACCTATGAATGAACCGCACCACATATGAGCTGTACTTCTTACTACTATATTTCAAAGCCCAGACTGCAGATCTGCATCTGCTAAACTACTCACTGTTAAGATTTCATCCCACAATCCAAAACTAAATGTTTTGGACAGGAGGACATTTGGACACTTAGCCTTTAGCCAAACCATTTTGATCCCTTATAAGACCCTAGTCTTCCAACATATTGGCTAAAACTCGGCTTTGGAGATCATCCCCATGACTAGAAGAGATTTTTCATGAGGATCCAATATCAGATGATGGAAAGGCATGGGTGATGAGCCTAGCCATCATTCAGCTCTCCAGTTAAAGAATGGGAAATAACCAAACTGAACAACATCCAAAAATAAATAACACAGATAATAAGTGAGTAACTACAGATATTCCATGCCAAAGTCAGTCAAATTATGACTGCTGAACTATGCCTCTACTGGTATGCGTGTTAACAAGCACTGTACTTTTATAGTTCCTGCCATTAAAAATAAATATATCATTTATTAACACAGCTAAAAATATTAACCACCTAAAAAGTATGGTTCACCGCCTCACCAGCAACAAGTAACATAAATTTCTGAAACTTTTACCTAAACAAGGCATTTTTAATGAATATTTATATATATTTTTATTAAATACAAGAAAGCATTAGATGGAAGGTGACAAGTAGTCTGGGTAGTAGTCTTCCTGGAGTCTGTTTACATTATGCTGTAAGATAATACAATTTCTCAACATAAATGCAGTTAGCATCATATAACTCTGCAATCCACAGCTGCCACATGACAAGGTTTTTCAGACCAAGACTTTCACTAGCAATTGTGAGTGCTTAGCAACCGGGTTTTTGTTAGGAGATGTGAAATCACAGCGGATCAAGGAAGCCCACACTTCAGCCAATCCTAAAAACGTGAAGCGTGCACAATTTCCCACACCGCTGGGCTAACCTGCCGTAGCGCTGGGCTGCTGACATGACCTTAATGCCAGCTTGTTCCAGTCTTCTTAGCTTTCTGATCTCTTCCGTATCTTTCCCCTTGGGTGCTGATGTTTCTTTTGCACTACATGAAGGAGATTGGTCTATGGAGTTTTCTTCACTTTGATTCAAACCTAATTGATTTTTAAGGGAGCTTGCCTCAGGAGCCACAGAGCACACTTTCTCCTTTTCACACAGTCCCGATGTTTCATTCAGTTCTTCTTCTATGGTTTCAGGGTGGGATTTACTATTGAATTATACAAGTTAGTTTAATACAGACTGTATCTAAAACATATACACTTGTAAGCACATTTTGCTGATATCAAGATACCAAAGTAGGAATTCTAATGAATAATCAGGGAAAATAATTATGCTCTTTAATGGGAGTTGCTTCTTAGGCCAAACCACAAGCTAAGTATCAGCTGACAAAGCCAACATGCAGAAACACATAGTCACAACTATATAAACCATACTAGTGTATAGAACACAACACATAAATAAACCGATTTTACAAAAAACAGAGCAAAAATATTATCTATTTTGATTAAATACATCAAACATTACTTGTAAGTATCATTTGTCAGTGAGTAACTGTCTTGAGAACTGAAACAGATCATTCAGAACAATTTTTTCCAGCCTTGGGTTTGAGTCGACATCCATGGTACTTGTATTAACTGACATCTTGTCAAACACAAGTTATACATTGCACTGCATGGTAAATAACATCAAGACAGTGATTTTCTACTCATTGCTTTTTTCCTACCAATTGTTACAAACTATTTATTAGTACCATATCAGCAAGAGATTTATTACAGTTATCATATGCCTTGTGAAAAGAATGAAAATTGGGCAACTGTTATCCTCATCACTGAGGGAGAAGCTGGACAGGCCAGTCTTACCTGAAAGGTCTGTCTCCTAGCGGTGAGGTCGCTGTGCTCCAGCTCTTTCGGTATTCTTCTCGCTCAGCTTTCTTTTTCCGAAGTGGAGCAGGTACATAGAAAGTCTGATTACTCTTGTTCGGAAGGTACTGGTTAAAAGGCACAGCTGATTTAGGTTCACCGTGTGAGGTCCGCCTCGCCAACATATCATCTTTTTTCACATCTGGCATTTTTCTGTGTGGCAGGTCAGTTTCCGAGTCACTTCCTCTCCCTAGTGAGGAAGGAGAAAAAAAAAAATCCCCTTATTTTCACTTTCATCCAATTGTTTGGGTTTTTTTAAAATTATAACTCAGAGAAGACACCACCAAAAAATTACATTTAACCACTCTTACTTGCATTTGTATTTTAAAGTCAGTCACTGAAGGTAGTAGCCATAACATCTACACAGACAATAAACACTTTTTTCCATCAATCTCTGAAAAACTCATCTTCAGCCACAGGTCACATCAAAAAATCTCAGGGTCAGACTAAGCCAGACTTGTCAGTCACAAAGGACAGACACAGAAGCTTACCTGACTATAGCCCAAATGACTCCTAGTTGTTCATATGAGTATGCCTGATCTGATTTGCATTCTTATATCTGCCTAGCACAAGCAGAAGCAAAAAAGGGCTGCATGTTATATAGCTACAGAATGGCAGGGATATGTGGGTGTTTCTACACACAGCAATTTGGACACACACAGCATCAGCTATGGTCAAGATCTAAGAATGGCATCAGCTGCTATAAACCAGAAAACTCGGATGGTCTCCCTTATCAGTTGCCTGGTCAATCATTCTAGCACACTGCAGAACAGACAGAGACTTGATCCCCAAATGGAAATGTGCAAGGAGACAGGGAAGGGACCTTAGGATTTAGTGGTTAGGTCAGTACAGCAAAGACTGAAAAATCCTTACTGGTGAAGAAATAAGGTGAGAGAGAAAAATCAAGAGTTACAGAAAACAAGATGTGAGACAACAGAGCTGGGTGACTACTTGATTTTGTTCAAATGAACTAAGCCTCCTGATATTTACAAGCCATTTAAAACACTGAAATTTAGGAAAGACTTTTCTGACTTGAAAACTAAACTCCCAAATGGTAGGACAAATACCCTAAAGAGCATTTGCAGTGTGGAATTGCCCTCGTAGCCATCTTGGAAGCCACTTCATAGACATTCACTGGATTCCTTGCACCATCACAAGCCTTTTAAAGCAATTCACAAAGAAGCTATGCAAATAGTTCTCTCTCAGCAGTGTAACATCATCATAGGCCCTGGTTTGAAGAGTGAAATGGAGCACGTTCGTCCCACCAGCATTCATATCTTCTCTGAGCGTTGGAGTATTGGATGGCTCTGGTCCTTGGCCCCTTTGCAACACTTGCATGTGCAATAGCTGTTTCCCCTCTCCAGGGTGAGGGGAAGCCACACAGGTTCTGTCCTCTTGCTAATTCAACACACTAGTAAATTACTAGCTAATTTACTGGGCTACCCAATGAACAACTGAAAACAATGAAGTCATAAAAATCACAAGTAGCTTGTGTATAACTCAAAGTGGGGGAAGGAAAAGAGATCTAAATATGCTAGGAATGTTATTTGCAATGAGGTTTTGCAGCAGATTGAGTAATTAATTGTTTGCTTGGAGAGAGATGAAGAAGAGTGAAAGGGAACAGTAAGAAAAGATATGACAAAATGGAAAATGAACTAGTTAAGACAAAAATCACAATGCCCTTTTTTTTTGCCAGGATCCTTTTGCTTGAACAATTTTCTTTAAGAACTTACGATAACTAGCACCGTGATTGGTAAACTGAGTCTATGTCGAAAGAAAAAGGAGAGATATGATCACAGAATCATAGGTATCTGAGGATAGCTGAGGTTTGAAGAGCTGCAGTACCATTAGCCTGAGCAAGGCACAGAGGAACTAAAATAAAATAAAATTTTATTTCATTTAGCAATATATTAGCAAATGTTATTTGCTATTCTGTTTGCTTTTGAGTTTGTTCTGGTGTCTATTTTTGTATCACATGAAAACCAGTCTTGATCTGGCAGACAGAAATGCTGGAATAGATAATCACAGTAGCAGAGGAATTAGAACACATTCCTCTCCCTCATTACTGATGTGCCTATAAGTATCCCCAAGCTGAGTACTTCAAAGACAAATAGCTTCTTTAATTATTCATATTTTACTCACGAAATTATTTTCAGCTCAAATTTGCAAAAAAAGCACTGGAAGCCAAAGTAACAAATGGAAGATGCAGCTGTGCTCTACATTTATAACCTTAAATTTGTTTTTCTGCATTTCCAAGTAGAAGCAGCACCACAGAGTTTCCACAACCAGTAACAAGCAGTTATACACCACAGACAAGTATAGGTCCTTCGTACAAGGATCCATGCACAACTGTTGGCCAAGCAGAGGATTTATTCATTGGCAACTCTAGAGGCAGGTCAGCCTGCAATTCTACTGTGTTTTAAATAAAGTGCTCTATTCTACCACTGGTTTTGTTTGCTTTTTTCCAAGGGGTAGGATCTGCATATGACACCAGAGCAGTTCCTCAACAGTGAGACTCATCACAGATGGCATTTGTGATGGCATTTCTCACTGCTTCCATCTAAACTAATCATGACTTTAGGATCACTTAAATGATCTACATTCGTTCTTTTTCTCCTAGAAGTGGAAGGAATTATAGTTTTAGTTCACTACAATATTATTTGGTTTATAAAGCTCCCATTTGAATGGAGAAAGAAGTAATGAAAGCAGAACCTTTTCCTCCATCCAGCTTTGCATAAAGAATCATAGAATCATTTAGGTTGGAAAAGACCTCTAAGATCATCAAGTCCAACATAAATTATTTCTATCAAAAACTACACACAGCTGAGTGATACACTAGCCTGCTGGGGCCACAGGAAGAGGTTCAACATAAAAGAGGTCAGCCAAGTTACACTCCACCTGCAACTGTTGGAGGAGACAGCTGTGAAGTTATGTCAGCAGCAAGCAGGGAAAATGGGACACAGAAAGTGCTGGCTGGACAAGTCATACATGTGCACACAGCATCTGCTCGCATCCTGGATATAGTTAAATACTAATTTTTAAGAACAAACTTTGTATGCTTTTATCTTCTTTTGTGTTTGTTACAGACTCAAGAATGTGACAAGACAATATGTCTTAACTGTGGCAAAAAAACACAAAACCTTTCTAAAATCTGCTAATACAGCAGAAGTTGATAGGAAGCAGCTACAGGACATACGTAACTGGCTGCCTACCAGCTCCAAGTAAGCACGGACACAGGACACCCATCAAGCACCCAGGACAGAGCAAGACTTCTTGATTAGGACTTGTGAGGTGTTCCTAATTGCCAACACCACACTTGTCTCATTTGGGAAGGCAGAAAAACATATTATAATGTGGAACCTGTCCTTTGAAGGGCCATGAGGCTGTTTCAGGGAATCAGCCCCAGTAGCTGGTTCTGGATGGTAAACCAATAACAGCCCAAATACCACAGGCCACTCAGAGCAGATCTTAGCTCTGATTTTCCCACAGCTCTTTCATAATTCTACTGTGATGCCAGCTCTCCCTGCCAGCTTTCCAGTTCTAAGGGGTTCCCCATCATCTCAGGCAATCTCTCATGTGTCCGGTTATGATTAGCACCAGTTTCTTTCACAGTGCCAAAAGCAGTATGAACATCTGGTTCCTACGAAAAGGTCCTTCTGCCTTTCCATTTTTGTATTAAATAAGTAACATTACTAAGGAGAAGTGATTCGTGTGTGCAACACAGCTTCATCTGATGATAAAATTTGACTTATTTATCAGTTCAGCAGGAATGTAACTGCGCTGAGAGAGCCTCAATCATGCATCCTTTTGTCCTGAACCAGAATCCTGCTCATGACAGGTAACCTAAGAGCATGCTCTACACCTACCCTAAGCAAATCCTTCTTCATCCAGCATGCTGTGTTTACAAGCTTCTGGAAAGCTCTGGGAATCAGAAAAGAAAGGCAGAAAAGCAGCACCCCTTCTGTACTCCTAGAGCTGCATGTTCTCGCACGAATGTGTACAAAGATGGCCACAGCTCTGATGCTGGGAGCTATTAATTTATTCAATTTCCTAAATACCATGAAAACAAATACAACATTTGGTAAAGCACTGTACATCAGACTTCAAAACTTTGTCAAGTATCAGACATTCCCAAGATATTTCTATGTCATTTATCTGCCCGGAGTTTACCTAAGCAAACATTTTATTCACTACAATATTTTCCTTGTTCCTGCAATTTTATTTCTTACTTTAGCCTAGTTTATAAGCTAAAATGAATCTGCATAACATCCTCTTACACTGTAACCCAGAAAAACACTCTTCCCATCATAAAGTTACAGTGCAATGATGTAACTCATTTTCCAATGCTACGCTATCCTGAGTCAGATTTCAGGTAAGTTGTTGGCAAAGTCATCTACAACTCAGGGAGCACGAATCAGCACTCATAGAAAAGTTTTCCCACTGGATTAGCCCGGTTCAGAGGCAGTATCCAGCTTCTGAATGGCACATTTATTCCAGAAACTTTGCCTCTATGTCACAACATTATTCACGTGCCGCACTGTGACTGGTACTCACCATCACTGCTCCCTCTGAGCACTACATCTGGAGATGGTGTCTGCTGCGAGCGGGAGCCAAAGGAGTCCAGACTGTCAAAGGAATCATCTCTGCCGTGGCGAGGTGGGGAGAGGGAATCACTGCGTTCAGAGTCCCAGCAGTCTATGTAACCACTGTCACGAATGCTGCGCTTTGGGCTCTCAATATCCTCTGTTTCCTACGTGGAAATATCCATTACACATCAGACAGCAAAGCATCTTCCCAAATACTAAAAATCTCCTCTCCAGAAAAAAGGGTTTCCTTGATTTTTGCCCCTTCTTCCCTTCAAAACAAAAGTGCAAGCTTGCAATAAATCCCAATTTTATGCTGATTAAGAAGAAATCACTCTCACTGGATTAGTACAGTGAACTGAGAAAAAGTTCCAATAGGCCAGTTAATAAACCGATCAAAAATGAAAGTAACCTGAACCTTGACTTGTCATCCACAGTCCATGGCACAGGCAAAGGCACTACAATTTTAACATCATGCCTGCATCAGGTTTAAGTCTGCTGCTTTCCAAAAGATTCCCCTCCTCCCATTGCCCATCTATTGTATCTGGCCAGGACACCAGCAGACAGCATTTGTTGTTGCTGCTTCAGCTCAGCAAAATAATAAAGCAGTGTGCCCCAGCCTCCCTCTACCTTGAAGAGAAATTCCTGTTATGAAAGAGGGATGTCTTTCTCAAGCAATCAGCAATGAAAAATATGCAAAATGCTTTTCCCGATGCCTCAGAAGAATTCAGTTGTGCTCTTTACTCTTTGCCAGCTCCTGGCTCTGGGGGATATGAAAGCACTTGTAGCTGACCCACATGTTCAGAGCAGGGAGAACAATGGTTGTCTTTGACAGCCCTGTGATTATAAATTCTTTCCAGTGCAAGCAGCACATACTAAAACACTGAAACTCCAGCAGAGGGAAAGGTCAATAGAAGCCATCCTCACCCTTGAATTATAATAAATCCCTTGTTTTAGAGAGCATCCTAACATTAATTAAAATCATACAGACTGAGAAAAAACAAAAATAACTAAGTTTATTCAAAGATAAATCTGTTTTTTTCTCCCCCGACAGTAAGTAAAGTCAGAGACGTGGGTGCCATTATCAGACTGACATTTTGTGACCCAAAGAGGCTGGAATGTGATTTTTTTTTTTCCCAGAAGCATTTGAATATTAATTCCTAATTAAGAAGCACCCCCTGCTTACCATTAGCTGAAGCACAATGGCTATGTTGAGCACAGCTCCCACTGTCCTTAACTGCTAAGGGTTTACCCATCACTAAGATCACTAAGGAGAAGATCAGCCAGGAATATCACAGTGTTTGCTGGAAAAGTGATGGAGGGAGGAGAGCCCTACAATAATACACCAACACTCCCACGCTGAAAAAGAGGGAGGCTTGAAGCGAGATTGAGAGATCAGACCAAACGTTCTGCAGACTTTTCAGGAAGAAAGCTTAATTAGTGCCACTCGCTACTAATCTGCCAAAATACCACATTAAGGGCAGCGGCAAAGGTCGCCTAAGGCCAAGCTAAACTGTGGTAATGCCATTAAGTAACCTCACTGCAAATAGAAGAGAAAATATTTTCTAAAAACAAATAAAATGCATCTAAGTTGTAACCGAATTCTCTTCTTCAGTTCTGCTTAGTGAAGTAAAATATTGATAGAAACAACACACGACAAAGACCAGTCTCCCTGAAATTTTCATGAATTACACACATCCAAGAACAAATCTAAAAATCCTATCAAAATCCTGTTTGTGACATGATCCAAAAATCTTTTAAAAAATCCAAATTCCCTAAATCCACTCATCCCTTCATACCAAATCAGCTATTCTCAACCTTTAGGCACATTTCCATTTTCCTAAATTGCTGTATTTGAATGACACAGAACTGCTCAGCAGCTACAGGGACTTAAACTTGGGCAAAAAGCCCCAGCCTGCATTCACTATCTATCAGAGTTTGAAAACAGTCCAATTGTAAACTAATGAGTTCTGCAGACCTTACTTTCAAAGGCCTGTTGATGTTAATTTTGCATGTCGCTCACTACGAATTAGGAGGCAGGCACTAGGATAGGATCCTAGACTTCTGTAAACATGTTCTTTACAGCCTTTCCCTTGGCAAACACAATGCCGCCACACAGATGGGTACTTGTCCTGCCTTGAACAAATGTTATTTCCCAAACATTATCAATGGGAAAGTGGTTATCTGTGGGACTGATAACACCATAGCATGACACAAACCAGCACATCAGTCTTTCATATTATCTAATTAAAAACACAGTATGTCACCGAGTGGCAGTAGAAGCATGACTGCCAAATATAAGATGCATTTCTCCAGGAAGTTCCACCCACTAAATATAATCAAAAAGCCATGGATCTTTTGTCGTTGTGAATTTCTAGTTTAAAAGAAAAATGAGTACTCAAATAGTTAAAGAAATTAAAAACAGAGTTGCATGAATAAAATTAGAAATGAATAGCCCCTTCAATACGAGAAGAAAAAAAGATGAGTCTGAGACAACTTACATTGGAGCTGTCTTTTGATTTGCTTATTAAAAAAGGAGAGCAGAAGAGGATTTACAACAGAAAGACTAAACCAGACTGAATTTATGGTCGATTTACTTACTAAATTCTGTGGAAAAATACCAGTAGAGAATGTGATAAAGTGTCTTTTCATCACTCGAGCTCAGCTATAAAGAACATCAGAGTGTTGCACAGCATGATTAACATGTTCTATTTTACAACCAAATCTTCTTCAAATGCAGTAACAGACAAACCCACAATTGCCAGTGGGAAATACTGCAGGGACATAGGAGTAGGGAGGTGATCCCAAAACAAGTCACAACGGCCCTCATAACAGAATCACCTAAACAAGACTTTTCAGGACTGCAAAGTGCTCTGTTTATGCATTAAAAGAATATATAGCTTTCAGCTTTTATGAGATCTCTACTCTTCTCCCAGCTCCAAATCTGCAACAAGTCAAGTCTCAGCCTCTTGCCTTTGGCCTTGATTCACAGTGCTCCGCAACGCCCAGCCAGGCACTCCATTACCATCAGCTCCCTAGAGAACACTGCCTTTAAGCTCCAGCCTACTTCATCCCACAAAAGGGCTCAAGATAAGACCTCTAAAGTGCTCTGATGATAAGTTTCACAGGTAATTATCACCTGGAAAAAGAGGAGCCTCGTGGTGCAAGATTAAACATTAAAAAATAAACCACAATACCATGCAGCACTAACATTATAACAACCTGTACTTTGCCAATTTTTCTGTGCTAGCCCCCTTGTTTGGTTTTGTTTCACCTTTCTGACTCTTTGGAGTGCAGACTGCTCCTTCCCTGCATCTTCTATTTGTAAACAACTCAAGTATTAACTTCATTTTTTTATTGCTTAGTTTCAGTCACATCGCTCACGAGTGCCAAAGTCCCAAGTAACTAGCGCAGGTCATTAAAATGAAGACTAAAATAAATTTCTCCAGAGAAGCAAGATGTTCTCTCTTCCTCTCCATTTTTGCTTGAGTTTTCACAGGAACTGGGCTCACAAACAGGGATTTTACCCATCTAGTTAAGGTTCTCTGGTGTCACCAGAATATAGAAGCTGCTATCAGACAAGTATTTCTTCTCCAGTGGCAATCTGGTGCTGGCCCTATGGGATCCCAGAATGGAGAGCTGCAGCTGATGCAGATGCAGTAACACAGAGCTCGAGGAGAGTGAAGTCCAGAGATTCTCCCACAGTCCCCAAACTCTACTGCCTGTGGCGACATGGTCGTTACATGACATGGGGAGGAAACAGCAGGCGTGAAGCTCTCTGCGGACTGGAGAAGGTATCTACGTGGCCTTTCATGAGCACTACATCCAACACATTCAATGCTAACATGTGGTGCTGCCATCTTCTTACAAGCCTGCTCCTTGCCCCTTCCGTCCCCAAGAAATGCATTCTTGGTAATCGATGCTAAGCAACCTGATTCAAGATTCAGGGCATGCTGGAATGCTCAACCAAAAGTCCCCAAACCACCCTAGAGCAATCACAATTTTTCCTTTCCAACAGCTCAGCTCATAAACCACCAAATATGATTTCAGCCAGAATTTAGAGCTTGGCAAAACACAGATTTATCATAACTATATCCTCGGTGACACATAATCTCCTTCTCTTCCCCTTCAGCTTTATTTAGACACTTCGGTTTGATGCTTTATGTTGCAACATAAAACCAAAAAAGTTGCCCATGAGAGTGAATGTTTTAAAGAGGAAAAACTCTGCTCTTGCAAGTCTGACACTTTTCTTTTGAGTCTCAGCTCTTCTAGCTGAAACTTGGTGTCATAAATGAAAAAATTCACACCAAAACATATGGAAACTCTACACCCCCCTCATATTTAGCAACAAACAGTTTATTTATGGGACTAATAATTTGAGATAAATTTCCATTCCCAAAACATAACAAAAAGATACCTTTCTCATTTGTGCCAGGAAACCTTCAAATTCCTTCAGGTTCAGGGTTGATCCGCTATATGACGTGCAGCTGTTTGCCGCTTTCCCTAGCCAATAAATGGTGACTAATACCTGCAGAAGTTAAGAAGAATTAATTTAAGCCATCTACACAGTCACTTAGCTAAATTTACTTCCTTTCAGCATTCCTGATTTATTCTAAACTGCACAGTGGCACAAGATTTTGCTATAAATCAGAATTTAAAGGGAAGTGTCTGTCAAAGGTTAAACATAAATATATCAAGTAACTGTGAAAATTTAAACAGTCCTACACAATATCTAACTTAACACACTATCTCCCTGGTATTTTTAATAAAAATAATACAACTGTCATGTCTGCCTGGAAAAGAAACAGAAAAAATTAATCTGAATAGAAAAACTAGACAAATATATCTGAAACTGTCTAGAAGACACATAAATATATCTGTTTGTAAACCCAAAAAGAAAAAATCCCTAAAGAGTACTGATACTAGAAGTCGTTAATTAAAACCGTTAAGACCAAGGGAATAAACAAAACATCTTGAATGAGTGCCTGCCTAAAAACATCTCATATGTGTGCCTTTCTATTTCAAGGACAGAAAAGGAAGTCTCATTTTTAATCATCCTAATGCAATCAACCAGATGATACAGGAACATTTACTTCTAGGCTTCTGATAACAACTTGTTATAACAGCTTAAGAAATGCTTAATAAAGAAGATGAATAAATAAAGATTAATCAAAAGCCATGAGCATCTGGTCATTTCTATCAGACCACAGGGGAAAGAGTTAGTGGTTTCATTCAAGTTCTGACTTGCTGCTTCTTCATAACTCAAAAGTCATTTCAAAACTAGTGAGGGGAAAAGGCCAAGAATTGCTCTTGCAAGTGTTTATATACCCTTTCACTCCTTTAAGTAGCAAAGAAATCTGCCCTGACACTGCTGGTGTTGCATGTGTTTTAGGAAAGGAGAAATTAAGATGCTTAGGATGGTCAAATCCAACAACTCCAAAAATGCTGCTGTTTACACCATACAGAGAAAGTCCTTCTCTGCACCCACATATGCCTCCACTTAAAGCAATGTCTTTAATGGCACCTGTGCAGCAGCAATTTGGACTGGAAACTGATCATCAAAAGCAATTCAGTTCAGTGTTTTGCACTGGATAAAAACGACAAACCATCACCTCAGAACTTAGGGCTTTTTCTCATTTAATGATCATTATTTTTGCATATTCTGTGACAGTGCAAAGCATTTAACTGCAGAACAAACAGGAAATATTTTGATGTGGAAAAGATGTGCAACCAATAATAAATAATAGTTGCCATTAACTCTATCAAAAAAGTTACATTAACTTTATGTTCTGATGGGACAGGGCCATATACTTCATACTATATAGTGAACTAAAGAAAACAAGATTAGCAAAAATCCCAAGGGGGTATTTGGAACAGGCATCCTTCAGACTCTTCTTCCCTAAAACATGCACCCATATTCCTCCAGTGCTTCCTCCTCAGCAATATATGCTGGACTTTTCTCATCAACTTGCTCTAGCATTCCCATTTTTCATTTAAGTGTGATGTCCAAAATTATGCAGCACTACAGGTGAGGCCCTGCCAGAAAAGGATACTGTGTATGTCATACAGATCCTCAATTTAAAAACAAAAGTGGTGCATAATGTAAAATATGTATTTTATATATAAATATAGTTTATATTTTTCTTTAGTTTATAAATAGTGCACATGCCATAAAATATCTGAGTAACACTTTCAATAAAGTTCAAAAATTTTCCCCTTGTTTTAAAATTACATCCAAATCAATACTGTGCTGAGTGAAAGGAGGTGGTTTCGCTAGTACTGATTTTTTTTTATCTTGAAACAACCTTTATCTGAGCTTTTATCCTTCAACCAGTACTACTTGATAAATTTATGCAAAGAATTCTTACAGTATATGTTCCCAAGTTAAATGATAACACTTGCAAATATAGTATTTCTGGCAACCAGGAAACTGTCCAATTCATTTTGCCATTTAGTTCACTGATGAAGGACGTGGTATTTTTATTTATTTATGCTAGCATTTAATCACTTTCTCTCTTCTTCCTTTCTTTATTTGAGAGGGGAAAAAAAGTGGATAATTTCACATTTGCAAGCAATTCCAACTGGCTGCCAGCCAAGGTTGCAGGATCATGCACCTGGAAAGCATATATTGCCTAGAACCACATCACGGAAGACATTTTCGAAACTTTACCTTTAAAACAATACATATGTACAAAGATATTTAGCCAGTGCCCACAACAGTGCTAAAATACCAAAGGTGAACTCCTCCCCTAAAACTTTGTGTGCTGGGTGCAGAAGATACTACTCTACTGATGATGGTGATGATGGGAAAGACAGCATGAAATAATTTGGGGGAGGGGGTGTTTTTGTTTTGTTTGGGGTTTTTTTACCCACAGCCATGATTACTGGCTTGCAATGTTACTAGGAAAAGATCTTGGCATTTCCCATCACTTTATAGGGATGTAAGCCAAATACAAAATCAAATTTCTACCAGTTTACAGCCGACTAAGGACAGACAGCTTGCTAGGCTTTAAGAGAATAACTAACTCTGAGACCAGCAAAGTTTAGACATTTTCTTTTCCACTTAACAATTACAGGATTGCAATTAGTTTAAATTAACAAGACAGTTAAGTTAAATGGAAATAATCTTTCTTGGGAAACACTAATTTATTTGGAAGAACCATGAGAAAACTAGCAAACCGGATAGTAAAGACTTGCATCCAGATCTGATGATCATTTTGCTTAATTTTAAATGCTTTGTGCAAATGCACTTTATGCCAATATATTCATGAAGGGTTACAAAAGTGTCACTTCATGGGCGAGTCAGACCGTTCCCAGTACACTGCACACTGGACAGCACAGAAATCACATTATTTATCACTTATCCAAGAAGAAACAAACGTTCTCTACCTTATTTCTATTGTAAGGCTGCTTTGCCATAGCAGCTCTACCTAAATTTCCAGCAGAACCTAGTTAGGTTTGTATTCAGAAGGGCTTTTCAGCAATACTTATCTGTACTCAGTTTTTACTAACATAATTCTTGCTCAGGCCAAATACAGGATTAACCAGATAAAAAAACTCAACAAACTCCAAGTGATGTACTTACATTTTTCAGCTTCCTACTATAGTCAATGTTCCTGGTTGCACACACAAACACACACACCAAAAAAAAAAAAAGTGTTTTCTGCACGATGTTGAGAAATAATCTATTTAAATATACACTTTGCAGCGGAAAAAGAGAGAGGGGAAAAAATCAGAAAGTAGACACACTTTCCAAGAGCCTGTATGCAGCAAATCACATTTTCCCTAAAAAATCCTGCAGAATGCTTCTGCTGGGTGAAAACACATGAAAGCTAAGAAGATGTAGTTCACACATTCATTTTTCTTAACATGGGATTATTTTGTCACCATTATTTCAATCATTAAATTAGAACTCTGGAAGCACAAAAATAAAATGTGTTTATAATGGTCCAACATTAAAGTAGAACAGTGCCAAAAATATTTCCTTTAAATAGAGTTGCTGATTTCTTACAAAAAGAAGACAAAGGTCCTCACTGCTAAAATACATTTTGCTGTTATTACAGGTTCTGCTCTGTGATAAATCATGCAACCCATACAGATTGTGGAAGCAACTGAACATGCACAGGAGATATCACCAAACATTAAGGAAATATTGCAGGAGCTTCTGTGGAAACAAGACTCACAAAGAACAAAGTAGATGGGTGAAGCAACAAAGATCCTGCCACTTAAAACAGAACCTGCTGTGGAAAACATTTATTTTTTGAATGTATACTTGAGTGCTCAGACTGAACATTGGCATCCTTCTCAATTAATTTTTTTTTCTCCAATGTTCCTGAAACAGTGGAATTTTTCTGTTAGAAACAACAAGGCACAAAGTTTGTGCAAACCTGAACATTTCAAAATTTAGCAAAGAAAGCATTAAAAAAATTGGAGGAAATGTGTATGACATTTAAGTGCTGAAAAATAAATAAAACTACTTCAGATTTAGTAAAGATTGTCTCCTGATTATTGTCTTCTGCTATAATGGTAAGACCACTCCAGCATGAAAGGTTACCTGACAAAACCAGAAGTAAATGTACTTAAATCTGTTAGAACAACAAAAGCCTAAATATAGGCAATGGTAAAACCAAGTATTTTTTGATAACATCTTTTTAAGCCAAAATTTTGTCCACCAATACCCACATACTAAGAAAAATAGAACAGTCCTGGTTTTTTTCTTAATAAAATAACAGTGGAAAAGAGTGTTGTTTAACAAGTCAGTAAGAAATTCTTTACAGCATTAGCTCATAACTTTTATAAGCAGAATGATCCAAAAAAATAGATCTGATGCATACCTCAATTAACACCTATATGAAAAAAAAGTTAGCATTTCATTATGTTAATCATGTGCAATAATGTCATATTCATCCTCTACCACAAAACAAGTAACATTTTCACCATGTTTAAAAAATAACCCAAAAGTCTACAAAAAGGGGGGAAAATCACCTTCATGCTTTGGGAACTAGCTAGCAGAAGACATGTCTTCAACATATTTCTCTACAAGAGTCATGGACTTGGCTTGTACAGCTCAACTCAGTTACTCAGCATGATCTTGGCCAGTGCTAGGAAAACATTTGGCTCATTTCCACAGCTGCTTTCTCTGAAATGTTGATGGGGGGAAAAAAAAGTCATGCCAATGAGATGCTTCACATCTATCTAGCATCATATTCAGCAGAGGGCCAGGCCAGCTCTGCAGAGTTTATGATGTCAGAGTTTATGTGTTTAACTTGGTGACATGCTGGACAGCTCTCCTTGGAGCTCCACCCTAGTCCCAGCATCTCAGCCTGCCTCCATTAAGGTACTCCATCCATCCTCAAACCCAAAAGATCAAGGTGCTTATCAGAAAAACCCTTTCTTTCTAATGTCATATGAAGATTAGGGTTTTAAATGGAGATTAGGGATTGCTTTGCAACTCTCTCCAGCAACTCACTGTAATGATTTTATAGGACGTCATGAAAAACCTTTTCCATTACAGTATTATCAGATTTAGAAGACATGTCACATTGACCCCTCTCACCGGTATGTATAGGCAAGAAAACCTCATAGTAGAGTCAGAACCTTGGAAAGGAGTAAAAAATGGGAGACTATTCCTTCAGACAAGGAAAGTGGCCAATTTGATTTTCAAAGCCTTCGAATTTTCCCAGACAATGCTTGAAAACCATGAAAACTCGCCCAGCTTCCATTGCCAGAAAAGAATTAAAAAAAAAAGCTGCTGAAATTTAGTAAATTGTTTCCATATACTTTTCTAAAATGGGTATGTCTGACTAGGATTTTATTAGTGATCTTTTTGGCCAAATGAAACGAGGCCATTCAATCAACTCAGCAGCATTTTCTGCTCTGTAGACCAATAACTTCTGTTATAACTGTAATATCACACATGATAGACCCAAGACTTCCAGGAAAACTTTTAAATAACACCAATCACAAATTTTGTTAATTTTATGAGACTGTGGGGTGCTCTTGCTTTTGGAGCAATTTGTGCAATTTGTGTGGTACTAGGTGTGTGGCTTTGGTGAGAAAGTATCTAAACTGTGGCATTTCCAGTCCACACAGACATCTTCAGCCCAACTACTGCTTCCCAATCTATAGTTCTTGTAGGGAAATAAAGAGAATGTGCTCATGTCTGCACCTCATAGAGTTTTAGAGGCCTATAAATGCCCTATATTGCAAAATCAGAACACTTTAATCCGAGCTTTGATTTTTTTTCCCCAGACTACAATAGTTCATTAGTTGGACAGACTAAATTTAGACTCAGGAAAACCCCCAAGTCCCTCAGAATCTCATCACGTAACTAAAACAGTATTTTCACAGAATCACAGATTATGCTGAGTTGGAAGGGACCCACAAGGATCATCAAGTCCAACTCTTAGCCCTGCACAGGACCATCCTCAAGAGTCACACCATGTGCCCGAGAGTATTGTCCAAACATTGTCCTATTTTAAAGAGCTGCAGTTGATCTCTGTGGGAAAAATAACAGCCCGTAGACAAAACCTGTTGAATGGAACAATCTATTCTTCCCAGCACTGAAGGTTTCCCAAACCTCAGCTTCCTATTTGCTTTATACAAGTGACAGTTCTATAGCCTTTTTGCTTATCCTTAAATATTTACTATTGCATCACATGCATCTGAGGCTATAACATGCTAATCACAAACTGCTTTTGTACTTACTTGATGGTTACTCTGTTTGATGTGTCCTGCAGATCACCGGGATCAAAAAGCTGAGATTCCTTAAGTCCCAGCTCTTTGCAGCCTCTTAAGAATAATATGATATTATCCTGAAAAGAGACACAAAAAAAACCCCAACACTTTTAACTCTCCTTCATTTAAAAATATATCTTATGAAACCAACCTCTTTCTAACTCAGTATCTGTTCGTGAACAGTCATACCACCAGTTAAATGAAGAACCAAAGACATTTCCAGTCACATAATTTAAGAAGTCAGTATAGATTTTGTTTGGAAACCTGATAGATATTAAACTTCTTTCCTTTTCTTTTTATTTTTCCCCCCAAAATATGTAACTACAACAAGCTTATTGACTTGCTTCTTTTCAAACTCAGATGTTGGCAACTTTTTTAACTGAAAAAGCCCTGCTAATTTCCCCACCTACTGATGTAGGCTGCCAACACAATCTCAGCATGTTACAGGGTAGAAAAGGTAGGATTTCTGAAGGAAGCAGGAAGAGTAGATATGAAACAGCCCACCACCATTTAAGCAAGCAGCTTGTTCAGAAAAGATTTTCCACGTCAATATGAGCAAGCCAGTTAACACAACTGCTCTCTTGCCTCTCAAGCCTTAGCCAGTCAGAAGCCACTGAAAAAAGAGTGGCTTCTTCTGAAATAAAAACCTTGAAGCTACACTTAATGTGACCACTGTCTGTAAGAAGAAACAACACCAATTGTGTAACACTTTTTATGAAGGATTTACACTTTTCAAAGGGTAGAAATTAAAAACCTATAACTAAGAGAGACTAAGCACAAACTGATATAATCCTCTTTCAAACCAAATGCTAGTGATGACACATAGGTTTGCACACAGGGGATTAAATTTGTATATGCACCTTTACAGTTAATATATGTTTTACACTTACACACATGTAGGTACACTGCTCCCTTTAACAGAACCAGTGAATATTTCTTACATGGATACAGCTTGAAGGTCAGTAGAGAACAAGTGTTTAGATATGCATATTTCTAGATCAGCAACTGCAACGCTAGATGTGTGAAGAAGTAAAGACATAATGTACAGCTTGATATTCTCTGAGGTCTCTCATCTTAAATCTCCAACTAAATTTAAGCTGCCACGTGAAGAGTTACAAAGGAGCAGAACCACAGAGTGTGGCAGAGAACTCTGTTTTTGTAAAACCTAGGAACCAGAGGAGCCTGGGTAGTGTTTAGCTCTTACCCACCCTTCGTGACAGAGCAGGATTCGTGAGCAGGGCTCTCCCCACATCTGCTCCCAGGCCTTTGTTTGGGTGGGAGGCCATGGCTCCTCGAGAGCAGCCCTGTTTGTTCTGTTTCGGGACAGCAATCAGAATGCTAATCACTGCAGCTCTCAGCATGCCAACACTCTCGCACACAAAGCTCGCCAGCCACACCGCAAAAAATAAAGACTTGGAAATTCAGAAGAGTCCAAATCTCCCTTTCTTCCCTGGCTGAAATTTAACAGCTCTGGAGGGGAGCCAGGGGTAAAGGAACAGCAGTTGAGAGAGCAGAGTGCCCATAACCCAGGGAGACAGCATCATTCATGCCACGAAAAGATGCTTGTAAAATTCTCCATCTGGCTTACTGTTTGCATTATAATTTTTCCAACTGCATTGTGAATAACTCTTGTGTTTGGTCTTTGATGGAGGACAGTTCTGGTCACTTTCAAACACTGGGCAGATCAATGTGTAAATCTAATGAAAATGCAAAAGCATTCAAAAAATGTTCCAAACAGTATTTCCAGATTTAACAAAAATATATAGGACACAGAGGACATAGTAACCTAATAGGTTTAGAAAACAAGCAAAGGAGGAGGAACGCGGGAGATAACTAATTGCATCCATCTTTATGCCAAAAGTTCACAACCAAGTTATGATAAGCAGTAACAAAAACACCAGTCCATTCGGCAGCCATGTAGTTTGGAAACTCAGTTCTGTTGATGAACAAATGCCCACTTCTCAAAAAAACAGTGTCACCACCCTATGCCTGTTTGCATACATGCTTTTATTTTGATGGTCATCATAGGAAAAACACTCGCCAACAGTCACTAACATCATCACCCAAACAATTCCTCAGAAAGCTAGTATCTTGTATGGGCACAAAGAATCACACATAACAACAAGATGCAATCAGTGAGCACAGAAAGAAGTTTTTACTTTTGCTAACAATCTCGTAATTTTTATTTCCCAATGGTACTAAAAATGGCCATTTGTTTAAACAGATTGAAAAAAAAAAGGCCAACAAAAAAGATGTTTTCAGGTGTCACATTTATTCAGGAACACCTGCCTAGGCTGCTTAAGCCCAAGCCAAAAACGTAGCTCATTCTAGTGCAAAACTAAACTTTTCCTAGTTTGCTCTAGTACAGATGAAATTCACATGTTAGTACCACTGAGACACTGGAGAAAAGCAGTCATAAGCCACTAAAAGGAGAAAGGAGTCTTAACATTAAGACCTAGCTCCCAGTAAAGCTTTCTCTCAGGATTACTACACTTCGCATTGATCAGGTCCTGTCTTCTTCAGTTTTCAAAAAAATTTTTTTACATCTTTTGAGAGGATTTTTTGTTCAGTGTCTGTTAGCTGCAACTATGCATGTTTTGTAGTCACCTGAAGTCCTCCTTTCTGTAATTGCTGAAGAAACTATAAAAGAAAAAGACCCCAGGTTTACAAGTAGCAATGTATATGAAACATCCTTACTTTAAATAAGTGACTGAAAAGACGCATTTAATGTGCCTGCCCAGCTCCTTACAACTTGACAGAGTTAAATAGGTCATGCAAATGGGTCACGCTGCAATGGCAAGGATTGCAGCGTGGCCAGCTGCTGTGCCTCAGCTAACGGGGTGTTATCTTTTACAGTGGTCTCAGAAGACACATGACCAGAATTTGGTCTCTTTGGCAGTCCCTACAAGGCACTAACACACAATTTCATCAATACATTAGATGGAGATGATATTGCCTTTTCTCAGCTATTACTTGCTGCAACTGTCTCATGCTGACTCCTCTTGGTCAGCATTACAATCAAAAATCTTCTGGCTTTTGTCCTTCATACACACAGAGGAAAAGCAAGTTGACAGGTTCCAGTCTAAATTTATTTTGCGAATTTTCTCTATTCTTTTAAAATATAAAATTTTCTATCTATAAATCTATTTATACAGATCTATAAATTATAAATCTATAATCTAGAGATATCTACAGATAGCTATAAAATTTTAACTATGCTTAATTGATAAGATGACAGAAAGTCTAAATAGGCTGCTTACAGAAGACAAACACTTCAGTGTGGTGACAGACACAGGACACAAGCATAGGATACACTGACAGATTAAATCCCAACCCTTTTCTGCTTTCGTCAGCAGAGTCCTGAGAGTTCTTGTTAGATCAGCACTATAAGCAATGTCATTTACTTGTCAGTATAGAAAACCAACAATTATTAATGTAAATGTTTTGCTTTACCAAATTTCAGAAACAAAAAATTAACCAACACACAAAACTACGAACTCCCAGGCAAAGTCAGCCATGAACCAGTAAGAAGGGTCATGGACAGATAAGAGTGCAGAAAGGGAAAAGGGAAGGGAAAAATGCTCCTGCACTCACAACTTCATTTCAACACCATCACCTTTTCATCCTTTCTGGTGTGTAATCGACAGACTTACCTCTACAAAATCACTTTGCCAGGAAAACCACCTGCAGGTAACGCAGAGAGAGTAGGTGGTAGAGGGGTTACACCTTCGTGAAAGTGCAGGGAGGAAAAAATAATGCACTGCTCACTTGTAATCATTTTTTGTTTGGTTGGTTTTAACCTCTGTATTACAAATATGAGAAAATGTTCACTGTATAGCATTAAGTCATTTTCCTCATGCACAAAGTGGTGCACAAAATCCTGACTCCTGTAAAAAACCCCAGAAATTGGCAGTTGAGCAGGACAGACACCCTGGAAAGTCACTGCAAATTCACACAGTAGCACAGCCAACACACAAGATAGCTCAAGCTAGTGAGAATCAAATATTCACAGCAGGCAAATTCTCTCCATAGGATCTGCTGATCAGATGCAATGGCAAACAGCTTGAATTTGGCCCACTTCCATTCCTTTCATCTGCCACAATAGTATACAAAACATTCTCACTGTATTCG
Organism: Lepidothrix coronata; assembly: GCF_001604755.1. NCBI lineage: Eukaryota > Metazoa > Chordata > Aves > Passeriformes > Pipridae > Lepidothrix > Lepidothrix coronata. The sequence goes on from NW_016690180.1 coordinate 10,034,760, forward strand.
CACTGCAAATCGGTCCTACAGCTTATCACTGTGGAGCCATCATTTGTCAATGTGCTACTGCATGGCCTGGATGAGATATACAGATAAACCTGGGGAAAATAAAAGCTAGCCTAGCTGTATGTCTGCACGGAACACTGCATAAAATGCCAAATACATGCCACTTCTGTGAGTTGGAGATATTATTAGTTGCCAGTAGCACTGCTCTGTTTTGCAGGACAGCTGCAGACAAACAGGTGGCCTTTTTCATTTCTGGAATGCTGATATTTTCCCTGCTCCAGAATAAATTGGAAGATCTCTTAAGAAAAATTTCCAAACTGCTTTTCTGAGCAATTTCCAATTCAGACTCTTTAAAGCCTTTTGTTTGCTCTCAACATATCTTCCAAATTCTCTTATTTTTCCATTTTATTTAAGTAATTAGTGGTGGTAATTTATCTACATAAAAGCAATGGATCTTGTCTGATTCACAGGCTCACAGAAATATTGAAATACTCTGTTCAAGCATACCAGGAAAAAACTTTTTATGAGAAAGGCTGGGAACTTTTTACATATGTGTGTGTGTGTGTGTGTGTGTGTATGTATATATATATGTGTATACATACATACATATAAGTATGTATATGTATTACTATTTATCCAATATGCTTTACTGTATATGTTTCACTATATATGTGTTTAACTATACATATATGTTTAACTATATATATGTATGTTTCAGTATATACATGTGTGGTTTACTGTTTATACAATATGCTTCACTGTATATATAATAACACTTCACAAAACATAGTTTTCTATGGCAGATTCAAAATCACTGAATTTGGGAGGAACTCGATCGCAGCTGGGACACATTCACTTAGAAGCTGAGATGTTTAATCTCCAGAAGAGGAAGGCTGACAGCACACCAGAACTGAAGGCAACTAACCCCCCAGAACAGCAAGGGGAGTCAGGGCTGCTTACATCCCCAAAAGATTCTGTCACACAATAGCCTCACCCACGAAAATTAAACGCTACTGGGGAAAAACAGAAACAGATGGACCCCGGGAGCATGGAGGGAAAGCAGGACTTACCAGCCCGCCAGCCGGACCGATCCTCTTGTCCCCCAGCGGCAGCCGGGCCGGGCGGGAGCGGCACAGCTGCGGCTGCAGCCCCAACTCCACCCACCGCAGCGCCGCTTCCCGGCACCCGCCCGGGCACGGCACGGCTGGAGGGCAAAGCACGAAAGTTAGCGAGCGTGGGATCCTGTGAGCCGCGAAGGTAGAAAGCAGGTCCAGAGAATAAACACAGCGATGATCAGACTGAACCAGCAGGAGTAGGGCACACCGGGCGGGCAATGCCGGCTCCGTAGGCAGGGCCTTTCAGCACGTCGCTGGAAGAAGCTGACGAAGACTATCTTTGCCAAGAAAGCCCAGCCTTTGTCTGCTTCTTTTTGCCCAGTCAACAAGGAAAAGATGTGCCTCCAACAACAGCCCTGCTCCCTTAACAAAAAGGCAAAACCCACCTTAAAACTGCATGGAGAAATGGGCCGGTTGGTACCATACTGCAACTGCACAAAACACACCAGAAACCCCAACTCTAAGCAACCTTCAGGTAACATCTAAGGCTGCCTGAAGATAGAATCATAGATTTATAGAATCATCAAGGTTAGAAGAGACCTTCAAGATCATGCTGTCCACACAGCATTACCACTGCAGCCCCTAAACCACTAAACCACATCACCCAGCACCAGAACCAGACACCTCTTGAACACCTCCAGGGATGGCGACTCCACCACCTCCCTGGGCAACCTATACCAATGCCTGACCACCCTACAGTGAAAATTTTTTTCTAATACCTAAGTTGAATCTCCCCTGTCTCAGCTTAAGGCCATTTCCTCTAGTCCTCTCCCTGCAGGCAGGATGGAAGAAACTGACCACCACCTCACTGCAACAAACCTCTTTTCAGACAGTTGTAGAGACAAATGAGGTCCCCGTGGAGCCTCTTCTTCTCTAGACTAATCAAACCCAGCTCCCTCTGTGTTGCTCAGTACCCTTCCCCAAAGATCTCGCTGGAAGTGCCAAGGTGTTTAGATACTGCTGCTCCCAACCAGGTTCACTAGGTGCTGCAAGTGCCTAGAGCAAGAAGATGGGGGGAAGGCAGGGGGGGCTATAAAAAGCAAGCTAAAAATAAATGAAATGTGTTAAGCAAAGCAAATTTTGAGTACATTTGTCCTCAAGAAACTAAAAAGCAAATTTAAAATTAAAAGCTTGCAATTCTTTGAGAAAATCAGAAGCACAGCAGCACTACTCAAGAAATTGTCTTGATGTTTTCCTACATCTGTCCTTCACCACCAGATTATTTGCTTTTTAAGATCTTTGTCCTGTAACAAATTTCAGCCACCTTTATAAGCTCCTTATGCAATGCAGTGTATTACTACCATTTGTATGATCGTTATAACTAAAACCCCCAAACAGGAATGACCATATTGTATATAATGCAAGGCAAATGCAAGTAGCTCGGGATATAAAATGGCACTGTATGTCCCGTGCAGGTAGTGAAAATTTCATGCTCGGTACAGAATGGATGACGTATCTTATTTCTGCAATTTTTTAAAAGAGTTTAAAGTCCCTGCAGCATGATATGATATAAAAGAAGAAACACTGTGGACAAGAAAGGAGAAGGATAACAGGAAAAGAAAGAACAAAATAATGGGAGGAGACCACAGGAAAGAACATGAGCAAGAGTAGCCTTCAACTCAACAGGCAAAAGCAAACCACGGGGGGGTGGGAGGAGTGCACACAGCATGAGCACAAGGCTGACCCTATGACTTCACTAGTTAAGTAGGTCCTGATATTACTCTTTGCTACATCAGGTCATTATCCCTGAAGGCACAAATAAAACATTTAAACAAATGGGGGCTCAGTCAACATCCATGTCTTTGGGGGAGAGAGCAATCAGATGATGTGAATTCCCTCAGATTTGCCAAACCCAAGATACACCCTGAGTAAGATGGCTTTGTTTACAGCAATGAAGACAGAACATAGGCAGGCAGGGAAAACCCCCAAAGCATTTCAAGTCTATTCACTGGCTCTGATGCTGATGAAATCACAGCCAGATGTCAATGAGATGTCAGGGTCTTGGAGAGGGAGTGCTTATCTGATGCCATATTCTATAGTAACAGCCACGCTATGGCCAAGGAAGACGACAACATTTCCTTTCCACTCCCTCTCCGCAGCTCAATCTCTCAGTGTCACTCTCTCACTATCTTGTTAGTACCAGATGACAGTGCTTGGCTTGGGTTTGGGCCTCAGTTCTATGACTTCTTCTGTTACCCACTTTTCACTTTATTTTTTTATGAATAAGGCTCACCAAGAGCAGGGTTAAAAACAAGCTTCTGTACAGTGAATTGTAGTCAAGCACTCCTAGAAGCTGCTGGGAATTCACCTTGCCAGATGGGTAAAATCCAGAACCAGATGGCTAAAAACACAAAATTACTAAAAAAGTAAGGCATGGCTCCTTTTGCTGTGATGGAAAGATTGTTATTTATTTCCTCTGCTTTGTTGGTTGGGCTACAGAGAGGGTCAATACAAAAACTGTGGCAGAGTGTGTCGAAGAGCTACAAAAGAAACAAGAAGGAAAGAAACATCACAACGGCAGTGCTCTCAAGGCAACCGAAGCTTGCATTTGTGGCATCTACTCCTTCTTATCCATCCTCTTGGCAATAGTTGTGCTGTCTACCTGAAGGAGGGGAGAAACCATCATGAAGACAAATTTGACCTCTATTTGCACTCACATTATGAATGCAGGAATATGACTACTAACTGAAACATAGACTTCAAGTGTTTCAACCCTGAAACCACAGCTAGTGCCACAATGCTTCCCTCAGGACATCCTGCTGGGGAAACAGGACACTTTCCTTTCTCAGCACATCCTTGCAGCTGCTGCCCCCACAAATGGGTTCTATGGCAAAATATAAAAATGGGCAAGAAATTCGCAGCTAAGGAGAATGTGCTGTTTTCTATGTTTGGTTTATTTGTGTGTGATTATCTGGACACAATGAAGCATTAAGGAAAGTACAGAGTCTGACTATGGATTTAGACCTCAGAAGACACCCATCCCAAACAAACTGCTTAAAGAAAACAAAAATACATAAACTTTAAATCTAGAGTTGTGAGTCATAAGAACTACTACATCAGATATTGTGAAAACAAAACCAGTCTATAAGTAAAGGAGACCATCAAAGAAACTAACCTGAGCATTAAATATAAGAGAGTGTGTTTTTTTCATAGACATAGTGTTAAAGCTTATCACTCTGCATACCAAAACAGATAAATAGATTAAATACAGCTGAATTACCTCCTGAGCAATATACCCAAAAGGTACAGCCCTAGGGTAGTCCAAAGGAACACCACAACTAGCTTAAGCTCCAACACAAGTAAGTCCTTCATGTGTCAACTAAAACCAAGCACTGCTGAATAAACCTGTGCCTTTCCAGACTGCTATCAGGGCAATTGTGTGTTAAGCCATGGCACAACAGATATTTTTTAAAAACTACTTCTGTGTTCTGGCTAAGATAGTGTACTTTAATGGTAAAGATGATTACCTATGCAAAGTAAATCTATGTGCTAAAATTTATTCCATGTTTTCTTTAATTATATTAGCAGGTCTGCTAAAAGATAATACACTTCTTTTCACATACCCTGCCTTCCTCTTTCTGCTTGCAGAGTCCAAACCCCATGGGATCCCTTTGATCACATTTGATATCTCAGGGCACTGATACCCAACACCTGCTTTCTATATTTTGACCTGACTGTAGGGAAAATAACCTTGTTTTCCAGGAAGAGCACTGTTGACTACTGAAGGGACTCAGCTCCAGGAAACTTGCAACCAGGACCTTTGGGATGGAGTGGGTCTAGCAGAGAAGAAAATGAAGAAAAATTCTGTCCACCTGAAAAGGTGTGTCTGAGTGTCATTAACTATCTGACCAGCATCATCTGTTATAAACCAGTATAGGTAATGTAAAGCATAATCAGTGCATCTGCATGCACATTCAGAGATGACTATATGAAAAAATACTACTCAGCCTGCGATCACTACCAATTGCTTTTCGTTTTTCTCTCTCGCTACATCTAAAGCAGACGGCAAGGACCAAAAAAAAAAAGGAAATAGAAATGAGCAATAGTGAGAATTACACATAATGCTTTTCTGATACACAAGAACCTGATTAATTAGAGACACAAAACTGTATTGGAGTTATAGTCTCAATGCATACCTTCCCAATGTCATTTATCAGCTGTCTTCCCACTCAGGCACAGAAGCAAATTTCATCACAGTTGTATAAGCCCCAAAAATATGGAATTTTAATGAAAACTTGTGCATAACAAATTTAATTCAAAGTTTTGCAACATCCAGCTGTATTGAACCAGCTAAGCACAAAACTTTGAACATTCACAGCCACAGAACAGCTGAAAATTTCTAAAGGTTATTTTTAAGGTTTGAAACTGTAAAGGTACAAAAGAAATTAGTACCTAAAATTAAAATTGATTTGACATCAAACCTCTAAAACTGAATGTATGACCACTGCCTGCCAGCTTCATAACACTTCTAATTGCAGTAACTACTCACTACTACCATGACTGTACTTTCTTTCCCCGTTCTTTTCCATGGTATGTTCTCTTTTGCTTGGTATATTAAGCAAAGTTATCTTCCTTTTAAAGCAAAAAAGTAGTTATAGTTGCCAATACTTGGACTTCTCTCAGCAGACAGCAATCCACTGCAGGAATCAGGACACTATGCAGCCCAAGCTGTTGGAGGGCCTCTGCATCTCCATGTCCAAGTACAACTGCTGTAGGTGGGCCTTGAAAGATGCAAGAAAGCTGCCTGTGGGGGCTGGAGGCCTGGCAGTAGCTTTTAAAATCAGACCAAATCTCTATTCCCCAAGGCAAACAGCAAAATAATGAAACTGCCAGGGAGGACTCATTCCTGTTCAGTTCGTGACCTCTGCAAGAAGAGCAACAAATTCCACTTCTTCTTTCAAATTAAACATCTATTCTTTATTGCCAAGGAATATGTTTTAATAATCTGTGGTGGTCAAGGTTTGATAAAAATCAGAAATCTCTTTGCTGCTGTTACATGATACCTGACATACATTTTCCCCCACTCATAACTTTGCATTTTCATGCCAACATTACATAAAACATACTGGACTTCTTTAATGTACAGGTTGGGGTCCCCTTGCAAATACTTCTAAAAGAAGCTGTTCAAGTCCAAAAAACACTATTTTTTTAATTGGCTTTTTCTGCTGAATGAAGTTCCAGTACATTTGACTTGCAAAACCTACCTTTATTGTTTTTACTTATACTAAAAAAATAAATAGGAAGCTTTCATATTTAGAAGTCTAGAATGATTTTGGTGAGGAAAAGGAAGGGGAAGAAAATGAATAATTTTCAATTTGCTGCAAGTGAATTTTACAGACAATCAAAATATCTGTGCAAAACTATGCTAAGTAAATCAGTGCCAGTTTGTAGCTTTGACTGTATACAATGTAACAGCTTGAATTACTGAATACCCCAATACTAATCCATGTATCTGTTGTTTTTTTCCCAGATTTGGCCATAATTGTCAGTCATCTTGAATATCTGCATCTTTGGTGGTTTTTTTGTGGTAAATATTCAAGGGAAGATGAACTACCCAATAGTCTGGCAGTGATTTGTTTCGCCTCCCTTTTCAATCATCAGTAAAGCATTCCCTAAGCATAATTCAAGAATTAGCACAACTATTCATGAAGCTATAGTAGCTGCAAACCTAGATGCATTGAGCAGAATAGCCAACTCAAATTACTACTGTTTGTTAAGTCTATAGAGGTCATGCAAATATGCTTTTGAAGGGCCATTTGGAAAGCAGGATTCGTGGATTACATCTGGATGCCAGAGTAATTTGCAGTTGTGAAGACTAAGCTTTCAGGAGGAATAAAAAGTAGTACAATAATATACCATATTTAAGAAGCAGAATTTCATCACATTAATGTACATAAAATCAATGTTTAAAACAAGAGAAAATGAAAGGACCGCTTCTTTAATACGGTGTATTCCTGTTGTAAGGCTTTTTTCCAGCTCTTTTACAATGTCTTGGTTCTGGTTCCTCTGGACAGCAAAACAGAGGACAGAAATGATCTCTTCTCCTACAGGATAGATGTTCCTGTTGGTCAATTTTCTTCAACACATTAGAGGTGTACTCTCTTCCCTTGGAATGCATAAAGGCAACAAGGGTAGAAAGATGAACACACGCATCACACCAGGTCTTTAGGATCAGGAACTAAGCAGTGGAGATGGCAGAAATATCTTGTCTCACTTGTTGATGATGGGAACGGAAAGGGGAAACAAATCAGTTATTCTTAAATTTATTCTTAAAACTTCAGTTTATACCCTACCCTCTGTCCTTGACAGTCTTGAGATAACCTTTCGTTTGTTAGAGGAAAATAGTCAATTCAGCTTACCTGGGTATAACCAGTGGCTCCTGCTCAGAACACTCACAAATAAGGCCAGCAGAGATGTTCATGTACCATCAAACAACAAGCTTCCAACTCCTCACTGCTACTTCTGAAAACCTTTACAATTTAAAGCCACATTAAAATCTTAGTAAAACTTAGCTGATGATACTTTATAAAGGAAAATAGTAAATTTAAAGTAAATATGATTTTTTCCTTTTCTCAACAGAGGGGTGGGACTCAGAGTTCAACAGAGAGAGGTGTATCTAGACAACAGAATCAGTAGAGTCCAGCAAGATTATTAGGCCAGGCTTCAGAGGCCATGAAAGCAGGTGTAGGTGTACTAGCTCTAGCATCAATAAGAAGCTGCCAGCAAATTAGCTGATTTAAAGCACTGCAGAGCTCCAGTCCCCAGCCAGCTCCAAACCACTCCCAGAGGCACAGATTTCTGGAGAATGCAAATGTTACACATGGCTACCCAAAATCAGCTCAAGGCCAGCAGGACTTACTGGCTTTGGCAAGCACCTCTACACTGCCCTTCCTAGCAACAGGGGAATATTCATCACACAGTACTGCCTTGCTTGAATGCACAGACCCAGCTGATGCTCAGCACTGTGCTGAAGCCAATCAACCCTTAAATCTGGAGCCCCTGTTGAGAGCTACCTGGGGTTTACAAGGTCAACAGATGTAGCCCGATACAAACACAGGGGCTACAGAGCTATGCAACAACCTTAGGTGATGCAGGAACACTGCCCAAACTGCAGCACAGGGGTCTCACCCGCCCAGGAGGTACCAGGAGGTACTGGTCACACATGCCCATTCACGTACATGCCAGCCAGTCCAGAGCTGCACAAGGGCTTCAGCGTTCCCTGTGCTCTGTGTGTGACTGCAGAGAGCCTGGAAAGTCAGCTAGCATCTGAGCAGCACCTACTTTCTGGGGCTTTTTGGCAACCTGGAAATCCCCAAATGTGCTGTGCTGCACTGCTAAGCTGATCTCATGCCTTTGGGCCGCTTGCCCCCGAATGGAAAAGGCACTGGCGTCAAGTTGCTCTCCCGCAAGAGCTGTTCTGTGGCGGTCCCGAGCCAGGGTGATAGATGCTGCTGCCAAACCCAAGCAGGCTGTTCAGTGAGTTGCCCACACCCACAACACAGAGGTTATCCAGGGTTCTCCATTCTTTGGCATATCCCAAACTCCACCTTCCATTATCCTGAATAGAGTAGTTGACTTATTTTCCTCTTATTTGCTTCCCATTTGCTTCCTAACCTCAGTCTGGCATTCTTATTTCTCCAACCTGCATAGTTATAAAGGACAAGAATATTTGTATGCTGCTATAAGAAGAGAATAAATTATATTGGAAGCTGCGACGAAGAATACTGACCACAATCTTTGAAGTTCTTGGTGTGTAATTTGCTTACTTAATAGTTTGTATTAAGATTTAAGTGTTGGATCTCTAATATTGCTCATCAAATTTCAGCCAAACAAAATAGAATAAGCCAGGTGAACTACTCTTGGGATGATGAACTATCTGCAAGAATTTTTGATGCAAGTATGAGAACACCAAGAACTCTCAGTTATTCAAAAATTACGTAAAAGTCTGGAATTCAAGGAGTTTCAGTTCTCTAGGATCATATTGTAGAAAGTAAATTTTAGTCAGGATTGGGTGGCTCAAGAGATTTTAAAATAGTATTTAAAAAAGCAAGTGATTAATCTCTGATCAACCACAGGGTAAGGACTAAAGAGCATTTAAGGTCTCAAACATCTCTGGGAACTAGCCAACGTAGTCTAATACTGTGGATGCTGACTCTAGGCAGATTTTGGATTTTCTCACGCACAGTCATCATGCTTATGAGTAGCCTCCTCTAAATTTCACTAGAACGATTCCATCATCCTCCCCAAAATTCTGCATTACAGTTGCGCCTATGAAGAGCTGACGGCAGAGAGATACCAGGTTTGCTGATAACACTGTGCTGACAAATACCTTGTTTCTCTCCTTTTTTAACTGTGTCAGTGCGGTGTTTCTTAGTTACAAATTCCTGAAGGCAGAGACTTGAGATGCCATATAGCATTTAGCTTAAAAGGGATGAGGGGATTCATACCAGTAAGTCGATACTTTGCAGGAAAACAGATTTTGATCACTGCTGATTGCATCATGCAAAAATCAGAGATGCCTGAAAATGGAGGCCAGGCATGCCTGAAGATATAGCTCCTAAACTCCCTTCAAACTAATCATAATATTGGATTGAATTTTGCTGTTTGGGTTGTTGCAGACAGAATGAAAAAACAAGTAAAAACTGGTGCAATATTTCTGAAGATAAAGTATCACCCATTCTAAAATAATTCTGCTAATACCTTGCTTACTCAAATTTTTGTTGGACTGCAACTCTTCTCCAAGAGGATGTAATTATTTTGCATCTTCCTTGTCTAAAATCCTAGTCCACTGACATACCAGATTCCACCCAGTCACTTATTCAGTAGTGCAAAAATAAAATACAGGCATGTACACTAAGGAGGAGCATCAATCTAGCCTGACTGCTTCTCAGAAAAAACAGAACAAAACAAAACCCAGCCTCCTATGATAAACTTTATGTCATGTTTCTTTTTTACATGTCTGTCACTAAACATCGCTTTTAGTCACGAATTTTGGGTGTTCTTTTGGCCCACAACATGTATTTATGTACTCCTCTCTAAAGAAGGCTTTTGTAAAAGTTCTGACAGCAGTCTCTGGGAATCATTCTGTTTTATTTACCAGTTTGCAACTAGTTTTTGCAATTATTGATGCAATTCCTGCATTTTTTCATAATTTTCTAATGAAATATCAAAATATACAGTTTCCAATACATAGTATCAAGCCCGTAGTAGTAGTCATTATTTCCTTTTAATCTGCTTGTATTTTCTTCAAAAATAAACATGTTCAGGAAAGCAGAACAGTGTATGTCCAGTGAATGTGGCACTCTCAGGACATTTCAAGTTATCCTGTTCATGCAGTTGGCACAGTTTAAGAAGCAACTACTGCTTGACCTCTTTAAGGATAACAGGAGAAACTTAATGAAACATCCCAGAACTGTACAAAAAGAAAGGGTTTTTTCTGCTTCTCTGTATTCCAAGTGAAAGTTGTATAAAGTATTTTTCTAGATCAGAAATTTAGAGATTTTATTAGCTGGTGCTACTGACCTGTGCAGATGGTTTTCTGGCACAGTTTTCACTACTTTTTTACAGTATCACCTCAGTTATCCAAAACTTCTTGTTATCCCCACAAGGGTCAAATTCCTGACACATATTAATTACACTGAAAATTGCCTTGGATTACTTGAAACCTCAAATAACTGAACCTATTCATTATCCTCCCTTTTAAATAACAGAGGACATGCTGTAAAGTGGTGCTAATACTTTGTGGGTGATCCCTGTAACTCCAGAAATTAATACATAAACGTCACACTTCTTATCTAGCAGGTCTGTCAGCTTTGGTCTGAAAACCAGGCTTGAGAGGTAGAGGACATTTATACTGTGACCCTGCTCGCTGCTGTGGGCTGCAGAACAGGAGGAGATACGAAGGACAGGAAGTTTAAAACCAAAAAACCACCGACCAGCATTCTTGATCCATGCACTGCTGGCCAAGGAAACAGAGCTGCTTCACAGGTCAGCTCTCCTTAGTTGCCAAAATGACCGTGAATCCCTCCCTTGGTCAGCCAAAGAGTAAGTGCTTCCTGTACGTTAAGTCTGTCCCACTGACACTTAGGCTTTTACAGTTGTGGTTACTGTACTTCACCTTCTTTTGCCCATCACTAGGCAATCAGGCCTGCAGCTTCTCCCTGAAGGCACTCACCAAGCAGCTTCAGAGGAACCTCTACAACTGCATTATATCGGGGCATGAATGCAAAGATAAGAATGCAAAGACCTACTGGCAGCTCATGTATTTAGCCAACAGCAGGCATTAGCTCTAAGATCACTAATGCTGTTGCTAGGCAGGAGTGGTAAAGTTAGGGCTGTTTTTTAAAAAAACAGCAAGCCTCCTTCCAACCAAACTAGAAACAGTATTCAGAGGACAACAGCAAAGAGGCAGCTTTCTTTAAGAGAAAGTATGAGAAATATCCAGGAACTCTTAGTAACACCCATAGGATTTGTTGGTTGTGCAGCCAAGCTACACTGCACCAACCAACCCAACAGTTATAAAAGGCAAGAAGCAAGAGCATCATCAGCCCAGGCAATCGGTTTAAGGCCTGAAATTTGCTGCTTCACAACAGGTGCAAAGGTTGAGGGTCACAATTTGGCATTCAGTCCAATGTGCCTCCCAACACACCGATACAATTTTGCAACACATCAAGTCAAGTAACATCTCTTTTGCAATAAAAAGAGACCAAATAATACCAAAATCATGACTAAAAAAGAAAAGAAAGGGGAAGGGGGAAAGCATCATGTTTACCATTGGCCTTATGGGTAAACACAGGCTTGATTCTAAATTGTGCATGAGAACTAGTACAATTCAAAAAGAAAAGCCGAGATCATGAAGTAGCATACAGAATGGACTGAAAAAAGCTGAGTTGAACGCAGTACACACTTGGACGCATGCACACATTTAGCAAGTTCAATACCCTCCCCTTATTGAAAAGCCTGAAAACTCCCTTTCACACATCACACAGTAATAAATCAGCGTGCACCATTGCCCCAAAATAAAACAGACATTCGCGGTCTAAGTAACAGTGCTTCCCACATGAAGATGAAAAGGCAGAAACAAAAAAATATGTGGCAATAGTGAGGACTTCAACAGAATGACACCACTCCAAAGATCTGAGGATTGCCTCTGTATTGCAATATTAATTTTCTAGACCATTAGTTATATTGCTTGTCCATAAATGAATTGTAATTCTCTTACTAAGCTGTGGGACAGATTTCCACACTGTATCACAAGGCTTTTCAGCTTTCAAGAGGTTGATAGTTAATGGTTTTGGTGTCCCTCAGTCAGATAATTCAGCCTACCACTGTATTTTCCACAAGCAGTTAACTAAGCTGTTTCCTCTGCAGCATTAATTTTAACAGGTTTACAATAGTACCATTAGACCTCTGGACATTTAAGAGGAAGTGCACTACAATTGGAAAGTACCATGCCAAGCAGGAAGCAAGTGGCTTTCATCCAGGAGCACTGAGGAATGCAGAAGACAAGGAGAATTCAGTGTCAGATATTTCAACCTCTGTGAACTCTTGAACACAGCACCAGACTACAGAATTTTACTGGGCTCTTAAACCAAAGAAATCACTGTCCACAGATCTTTAAGGCACTGTTTTTCCACTAGTTTGCCTTTCTGCTTGTTTGTTTTAATTCAGGGAAACAACTGCAATGTGATCTTTGGAGCGAGACATGTTCCATCATCTGCATTCAGCACGTAGGCTCCTTCTAGCGACATGCACATCATCTGACAGAAATCCAGAGTGCCTGGAAAGGTTTTCAGCATAGAAACCCTATGAACAGTTGCTAGCAGACATTAATTGCAACAGACTTCACCAAGTTGATTTGCAGCCAGGGAGGGGATTAGAGACGGCATTTTTCTGCTACCATCTTCAGCTCAAGGGCTGGGGTCACAACTGACCGTTGCTTGCTTCCTTTTCACAAGAGGAGTCAAAGGAAGCTTGAGCTTCCCTGGACCATTTTGAGGTGGCAGATCTGTTGCTCTGACCACACTGTGAAAACTGTACTTGCTTGCCTCCCAGGGACTCGTCAGATTAAGAGCTATTGGGAAGACACCCTCCCTTTTCACACTTCCAGTGCTACTGTTATCCAGTTATCAACATTCTCCAGATCATATCACATGGACCTAGCTCTTCCCTGCAGCAGATGCTAGATGTCACTGAAAAAGACAGTTGGGGATCAGAGACAGTATTTATAGCGCAGACCTACAGACTCCAACCTGTGAGAGGCTTTCCAGAATTAGGGTGTGAGAGTACTACTAAGTATAGTTTTAAATACAGACAACCTTTAAATCAAGGATGTAAGTAAGGTTTGAGACTTTCACAGGTTCCTGTGTCCTTTGCTTTTGCCAATGCCTTAAGGAGTGCATCTAAGTTTAAACTCTCTAGCTGCAGTTTCAGAACTACTTTAAACTGATCAAATGACACCTCCTTTCCCAACTTGGTGAGCCTCTTCCTTCTCTCCTGCCTGCGTTCTGCTCATACTGTAAGATGAAGGGTATTTTTCAGCCAGATCAGCTGCCCACTTCAGCTGATAACCATATGAGTGGTAGTGCTGTCATGGTAGAAGGTGTACGAAAGCCAAATTCAGAGCAGTTGAAAGCAACCATAAGCTCAAGTCCAGTTTTTATTGTTGAGGACAAAAGCCGATACTTATTTAATGTCAAGGCATGAATGGTTATAGCTCTGCTTATTTTAAATATGTTGTCCTGAACAGATGCAGTACACCAGCTAAGTGCTTCTTTTTACATCCTCATTGTTAAACTAATCAATTTTGCAATGGAAGACACCTAAAAATCCTAGGTGCCTGGCTACAACTGCAACAGTGCCACATTCATCATAGGACACAGGTGACACATTCACAGACTCAGGGCATCCAACACCTTCACTGAAAATTCCTGAAGATGCTCCGGAGCATGTGGTATTGGCCCAGCTATTAAGAGGAGTCATAAGCTTCAACAGCAGGATTTGTTCTGAAGAGTATAAATCATTGTTCAGAAGGCCTTTTGTTTCTAGGACAACAGCTCAAGGAAGGCACTGGACTGTTCACTTCGTTTAATGAAGACTTAAGCTACATGGCAAATGGCATTTTGTTTGTTAAACTATCATTTTTTGATACTTACAGATGCTTAGAGATTATTCTTCAAAAGTTTGCCATTTCTGAAATATTCACTCAGACTCATTAAACCAACATAAGGCAAATCATGGCTGAACTTGTAGAAGGACTCTTTAGCATCTGAAAGTAAATCTAACAATTAATCCAGTGGGCAACCTACATTTTTCACGGGTACAAAATGAGCTCCAGCTGACCTCCCCAACCCAAGGAAAGACTCTGTCATTTATAGTAAAGGTTAATGCCATGATAAGAGCAGGTTCATGTTTCAGCTGCCTAGCATTATAGCTTCAGCAGTAATGTTTTTCTTTTTGCTATTTTCAAATGTTATCCCTGGAATCCTTCACTTTATTGAACTTCCTATGTCAAAAAAAAAGTAAATAATCATTACACTAAGCCTTTATTTATATCCTTTTATAAATAACAGCTTTGTGAGTCACTTGACAGCCCCAAAACAGGTAGACTCTTTGCTTTTAATCAAAGACTTTTTCCTAAAGCATGCTAAGGCTGGGCAAGAAAAGGGTGTCTCCGTAAAACAAACAGAAGTTCCAAATAAGGAGATCCACTGCAGTGGCCATCCTCTCTTGGTCTTAACACAGAGAAGGCTCCCCTTTACCTCTATATTTGCATATTAACATTTTAAATTATTCAATGTGTATAAAGCTAATTATAAACCTACTGATTAAATTCATGGTTGTTGGGAGAGCAGTCTAAAACCAGACTGAGAATGACACAGGAATGCCTGTGATATTTTTGTAACAGTTATTTATTATTTGTACTAACATACTGTCTAGGAGTCCTGGCTACAGAGCAGGACTCATGGGGTGAGGTGTTAGACAAAAACAGACTAGCAGATGATCCTTGCCACAAAGAGCTTACACATATTATTAGCATTTGGCTAAACCAAGTCCTGACATTCTCAGCAGCAGAGCTCAGCAGGCTCAGGGTACAGCTTAAGCTGACTGTGAAACTGCTACACCTTTGAATCCTAACCAGTCCAGTTTGAGAATGGGTCTCAACAACACGGTGAAGTTTGCATACACACCCAGCAGCTATGGATCACAGCCATCCTTCATCTGTGTACTGCAAAACCTTACCTATCTTGGCTGGTGCCATCCTCACCCAACAAGGAAATTGTTCAGGGCACTCTGCTAAATGAGAGGTTTCAGCTTATAACAAGGGAAAAATTCCTTGACATTGGCAGAAAAGGCCAGTAATCCATAGCATGACAAGGAGTGGTCCCAGCCAACAAACAGCTTAGCTTATTGAGCACACTGTAAGCACTCCACCTAAGGAAAAATCCAGAAGAAGGGACTTCAGGGCCAACAGTGAGGTTGGTCTTCCAAAGTCCCAGCTGAGTTCTGGCTGAGGCCAGTGGTGCAGGAAGCACATGAAAACCTGTAAGGGATCAGTAATGGGCAATTTGGAAGCAAACGAGGTGCCTTCACTTCAAGTTTCACCTCCAGACATCATAAATGCAACACTCCAGCTGGTAGCTGAGGACAGAAGGGACTGCTCATGGATGTTAGGGACAGCTCATGAGCCACCGAGGGATAAGGAATGTGAAGACTACTAGGAGCTGGCTAAACTCACTTCTCTGAGGACGTGCATTACAGCTAAACACAACTCAGACCATCAAAAGCAAATAAACAAGGTGTTTTGTCTGTTTTTCTATAGTTTATGTCTTCTATCAATTTCCTATTGTTTCAGGCTCTCTTACATCAGATTAAAGTATAAACTTGGAAGCCTGGACAACACAGGCTGAACCCAATGCAGTAGTGGAATACGTCTCTAGCACATTTGCTGTCAGATCAATGATTAGTTCCCAGCATCAAAAGTATGAGGGTTTTGGAGCCAAACCCAAACCAGCAGAGTAAGCATACCCATTTCAATCAATAAAATACTAAATGAGATGCCAGCATAGTGTTTTGCATTTGGCTTACTCGTTTATCTCTAAATGAGAAGAGAGCAATGCTTTCTGGACAGCATTTGTATGACTAATTGGAAGCAATAAAACCCTTCAATCCGGTATAAAAAGAAAATGGCTGAATTTCCATGTAAAGTTTTAGGTTTTATTGGTTTGCATTTCATTTTCCCCCCAATGCTGTTTCTTCTGTGTTTCCTGCCAAATTTGAACTGATGGCTGTTTTCCTCTTCTGCGATGAATTAACTACAGCTTCACTGCAGATTGTTCCACACAGACTCTTTACAAACAGTGTGGTTAAGAAACACCTGTTAGTTTACGTTTGTATTCTTCATGTAACATAGAAATGTTTATGAGTACATAACGTAGAGCTAAATTCATTAAAGAGGAATTTTATAAGGTAGCTCTGTCCAGCTTAGATGACATCAAAACAAATAGGCAGGAAAATCTAAATGAAAAATGAATTTAAAGGCAGGGTCTAAAAAGCCTGGGAAGTAAAAAAACCATACAACATAAGCATAAAAAGACAATGATGCAAACCATTTATTTTTTTAAGGATACTACTGCTTTAGTGAAAAGATTCAATATATATTCCATTATGTGGTGAGACAAGGCACACAGGGCTGCTCCAAACCACTGGCCAGACCCTAAATACTGCTTTAGTCAAATATTCAGATTTCAGAACTGAAGGCAGACACAAGAGGTGTAGAAAAACCAATTACCATTTAGCAAGGAAGATTCACAGACACCGCGGCAGAATGGTTTGCACAGCATTTTGCTATGCTGGCTTTCCATCAACATTCACAAAAATGCTTTTGGGATGCAAGTGCCAAGAACTTATTGTTTTTAGATAGTTAGGAAATTTGGTTTCCGTTTACTTCACAAGTACCACAATTTACATAGCAAGACGTTTTTATGAATACAATTGTTCTGGGAAATGAATATGTCCAGCAGTGAGTAGTAGTACAAAACAACGAAACAGAAATTTAATGTATTATGAATCTATATATTACAATAGGAGCAGGCTCTTTCTAGAAAGTGCTAGAATTAAAGGGAAAGTGATAAATTTAAGAAAAAAACAAGAAGATGGTTTTTGAAGAAAAAAATTAGTAACAAGGAAGTATGAATGGAAAAAGTGATAAAAATAATGCACATCAGATTAAGTTCTTTGTATTTCTCTATCTTCACTAATTATTTTTAACTGTGTGTAATACACTAGACTTTATTTGGGTCTTGTAATTTTATTTTGAGGTTTATATCTGCATGAAGAAACAAGATCTCATTTGCTGAACTTAATTAGTAGCACAAACTCCTGGAAGCTAATAGAATGATGAAATGTCTTTGAGATAACATATGACATAAAACCCCTCAAATCTATAATTTATGCAATATTACAGCATAAGAGGAATCTACCAATACCAGCAGACAGGTAGCTGTTCTTAATAAGGTTAGTAACAAGTTCCCAGAGAACACTTTGCCAAGAGAAACTTCCTAGGAAAATAATCAGAGAAAAAAAAACAATCTTGTTTTCAAAGGAACAAGCTTTCTTAAACAGCACGTTACAGTTCTGTTCATCTGGGTGCAATAACCATGCAACCAGGTGACTTTTGCAGAGCTATTTTTTCCAGTGCTAAATCATACAGATGTCACAAAGTGGAAGACCATACACAAACTGAACACTGGATGCCACAGTAAACAGATTTTTATTCAGTAGTGCTGAAATGTGAGCCAAGATCCAAGCTAGAGTTCATGTCTCCATCTTTGTCTTGACTACTTCCTACTATTATATGTGAGAATCTCTCACACAGCCTCTGAAGTAAGTGTCTGAGCTCCTGTGGGGATTGTTCAAGGAACTGAAGTAATGCTATAAACTCCCCTAAACCCTGTCAAACAAAAGATAAGGCAGAAACCTTTTCTTTTCTCACGGAGTGACATTATTCAGGGACAGGAAGCAAAAACCAGAATCTTTTTTAAGGGAAAATGATAGTCAACATACAGTGGTTAGCACTGTAGAGCAAAGCTTATCTACAGTGATGCTGGTAATTTTTTATTTCTGGAGAAGAGTTAATAAGCGTAGCTGTACAAAACTGCAATTAGGAGAAACTTTAAAAATTAGTTGTGTTCACATAGAACATCATATGAAATGAAAGAAACCAACAGCAATCCACTGAAAAAAATCACTGGTTTTGTAAAAATCACTTAATTATATTCATTGCACTCTAATAATCCATCTTTGTAAGCCTTCTGCAGCTTCATATGGTCTTTTAATTAATAGCTCAGCCAAAATACTTTTCCAGCCTTTTACAATTAAATACATGAAAGGATGCTGCTGGAAAGCTGACAGTCTTAAAACAAAGATGCTCAGTATCAATTTCTCACATGAGAAAATTTCTTCCGGCAACAAGGCTTTCAGCAAATTCTGTTACTCCTACCTAGGCCTAATATGTTCTTTGAATGTTTTGTGAATTTGCTTTTTGGTTGGAGCATTGGCTTTCAGGATTAATGAATTCTGAACAGGAATGAGAAAACGTTTCATCAAATTTAATACTGTAAGTCTGAATACCAAACCATGGGTCCTACATTTTCTTTCATTAAAGCAATGTATCATTTCTGCTGTGATAACAGAAGCAGTCGGCACTTCCGGAGATCAAAGAAAATTACAAACAAGCCTGCCAAGCTGAACATATGTAATTCCATATGTAATGCTGCATACAATCTACATCCTGACTCAGACTAGCAACTAGACAAAGATCATCTTTGTGTATTTATATGGCCTGCGTGCTTTGTTTGGTGGTGTGCAGATCCTTCAGTTCTTACTTTAACACTACAACACTATAACCAATAAATTTTACTTACATGATTTGTGTTCTGGTATACAAGACCTGCAAATAAACCATTCCCTCTTAAACCACATGAGGAAGTCACTGGTGAGAATTTCAGAGTAACTGCAGATTCATCTAATTTTAAATGCCAGGAAAAGTTTGAAGAATTTAATCTGTCAACACCAGACCGGTTATACATATTACTTCACAGCAGTGTTATGAGAAGTCACTCAAATATGAAATCTAGGCAAAATTTTTACACCCGATCATAATCCCAGATGGACACCTCAGCATTCTCTGTTATGGGCTTCAAGTTCACTGTTACTTTCCTTCGATAAAGGATACTTCTTAATTTTTCCTTACAATAACAAAGGAGAAAAATAGACCATCGTCTGGAGAATTAGACTCAAGTAGGCATTTTGTAGAGCTACATAATATATGACTGTTTGTGTCTCTGGAGGTTAAAGATGAAACAAAAGGCACTTTGAGTACTTCACAATTACTCATAAGTTTTAGCTCCAACTCTAAAAAAAAAAATGTATGTATTGTCTCTACTTCTGAACTAAATACTTATTCTATCAGCTACCAGGGAAAAATTAATTCTGTTACAACAATTAGGTTACACTTTTTAGGCAGAAACAGTATCTAGGAGTTCAAAAGCACATATCTCACGCTATGCAGAAAAGGTACTGAAGCTTTCAAAGCATTTCCACTTCTACTGGAGGAAATTACATTCACTGGGGTGAAATAACTGGCAAGAAGTAACTATTTACTATGTCAAGCCAACCAAAACTAAGATAATAAAGAAAAATTGGCAAAAAATAATGTCTCTCATATATGGTCAGCTTACTAGGAGGTATAACAGCTTCTGGGCTACAGTGTCAATATTTTAATTCTTTTTCAGACACACAGACATGGCATGTGTAAGTGAACAGAAAAAGATTCACCCTGTGATCAAATATACTCCTGATGTCTGTACTTTAAAATAATACACCATAACTAAGCATAACAGACTAGAACACTTGATCATTTAAATTCACATGCAATCCTTAAAACAGCCACTTACTCACCACTGTAACTAAAAATGGCAACAAAAGTTAGCAGGTATGGAACCAGACACTTTGGAAAGCTAGGGGAAATTCTGATGGCTTGTTTTGTTTGGACCAATTTATTCACATAACAGTGAATTCACATAACATCCATTGGTAATGTTCAAGAACTCAGAAGCAGTGAACTTTTTTTAATAGCCTAATTATTTATTAGGAAAAATATTTAGAAAAGTAGTTACTAAAGGGAATCAGAGGACACAACTACAGAGGTAATAAAGTCACCGTACAATACAAAAAAGATCTGCTGTATCATTAATAGCAAGAAAACTGCTGTTTTTCATAATGCTTTGAAGAAATACATCTTGCAAGAGATATTTATCTCAAGGAACAAGAAAATACACACATATAATGACTTTTTGCTATGTCCCTCCTGCTACAACCACCTTACCTTTGGGATTTTACATATGAATAAGGAAAAAACTCAATGTAATTCAATATCATCTTCTTAAAACAGTCATAACAAAAATTGAGTCTTTCCTGAAAGGGAGCCAAGGAAAAGAAAACTGCACTACTGGTACTTTTTGCAGCTGTTTATATCAAATATTCCTTTCAAAGAGGACTGCAAAGGAATAAAACTAGATGGGTTTTAGAGNGCAAAAGAAAGGCACACAAGGAAACTTTAGAGAAAGGGTGGTGGGGATCAAAAATTAGATCCTAAAACGAGGCAAGGCAGTAGTCGTGCAGAAATATGTCAGTCTCAAAGGCTATATAATAACACAGAACCAATTTAAAATGAAATGTAACATGGTCTCTAATACACTGAAACTTTTTAATGCAGTTTATAAAAGGGAATGTTAACTTCAGCTATCAACAAGTTCTGAATCATGCACAACTAAGTTACAATGTGAGCAGTGCCAGAACAGAAAGGAGCCATGTCTAAATCAAGGACGGCCACCTGCTCAAGGACCCTCTTATTCCCAGTTAGAATTGAAGATAAAATCAATACAGCCATATTTCTATGCAGCAAATCCTGTTAGACACAACACCCACTCAATACCCCCCCTTTCTGCCCCAACAGCAACCACAAGACTGTGCCACCACTTGAGGTGATGTCCTGAGCACCCAGTGCTCCTGACAGCCCATGAGCTGTCAGCAGATCCTCTGTGGTCTTCTTTGCTTATAACAGATTATGACCAACGTTTTCACTGCTCTTAAGGTCAACATGAAACAGTTCCCTAGATAGTCCTGCAATGAATGTTATCTGCAGACTGTGGTATTTTTGGGGAAAGGGAAAATGAGACAAAATACACAAGTACAGTTTTCTTCCTTTTGAAAAACTATCTTTTTGTGGTGATGGCTTCTAATGCATGCATTCCAGTTTTTCTAAAGCTAGCACCACAACTGGAAAATTACATATAAACAAGAAGATTTTCTTCCTCTAAAAATATACTCTGCCTCTTGAACACTGCCCACTTGCAAAAAAAAAAAAGACTGAAAGGTCTTAAGGTGACTACACAGAGTGTTCGGATTTCAGAGGGACTGCCTGAGTTTACTAGGTTAGAAGAGTTCAAATTACAAAAATAATTGCTATCTGAATCACACAGTCATAAAGTCAAGGTGCAAAAAGCAGCACTGAAATATTTTCCTCTATTCAATATACTCACCAAACCTGCAATGGGAGTCGGTAGTCTATTGATCTTTTTTACCAATCCCGGCTTTATTGCATTCAACAACCTGTTATGAGAAAGGAGTATTTGTGAGTGGCAAGTCACAAAATTTCAAATTATCAAACACTTTTCCCAGCACATAAGGATTTCAGTATGGCTGGAAAAGTCTCCCCTTTCTCCCCTCCTGAAAACACTCATGGGCACCCAAATTCCATCATTGAAATGAAGAAAGACTAGAATGGAAAATATCCACAGCACAGTATCTCAAGAGTATTTATTTTGTATTCTAAATTGATCTAGATCACATCAGTGACCCAGACAGACTGGGTGAATTTTGTCATGTCAGCCTGCCTTCACTGCCTACAGACAGATCACACCTGGAAGAGCCTGAGAGCAGAAACCAAGGCGGCATTCAGGTCTGGTAGGAAACTGAGAAAGGATGCACACTTTATGGTGGCCTGTATATTTTTCTGAATCTTTACTTGACATTAAATGCCATCCTTGCATATATTGTGTAGAATGGAGGTCCTCATAAATCACAGATGTGAGAAGACAAATAAAAAGGGAGTCCAGAAAACCCCCACCTCATCACGAAAACACCATTACGCCAGTGATACCACAGCTGAACACTGTTTAGTGTTCAAAGATTAGCAACCCCCCAAAACCAAGTTCCTCACCACCCATGAACACGCATGTGCTGACAGTTCATTGCTAGAATACTCAAAAAACTGACCAAGCCTCTAAAAGTGAGGAATTTTAATTAAAAATCCTGTTGCAACAAACACTGTGTCTTCACCACCCTTCACCTAGGAGAAAACCCTTACGCCTTTTATCAAAAGAAAAAATTCAACCATTTCCATCCATCGGGAAGAAAATCATCAGGTCAAGACACTGACTTCAAATTCAAGATCTCTGAAGAGAAACAAAGATGTCTATTTAAATTTAAAACTCTCTAAAAATGAGAATAGCCACTATGGAAGAGAGGAACCTCATTTTGTGCTGACATGGTCTCTACACAAGAGCAGACTCTTCTGACAGCTTACTGTGGTAGTAAAGTCATTAATATTTAATATTTGAGAAATCTTGCTAAGAACTTTAAATCCTAACTAAAAGAATATTCCTTTCAATTAAAAGCTAACAGTCTGTGATTGTTTCCAACTCCCTACTTCTGAGCCAGGATAACACAGGGTGTGCCACTCCTCAAAGCTCCACCAAGAGCCATCTCTCCATAGTGACACGTTATTTGCTGTTTGATTCCATAGGGCTGGGGCAGTTTGCAAGCTCATGAGGGAGTTCATCCCTCCCAGGGTAGACATCTGGCTTTGTGAACATTGAAATTATTGTTTTTCTTCATATCTTGCTTTTTCTGTCTCCCTGAAACGATATATAGGTGGGGTGTCTGCGATCACATGGGCACAACAGGGAAGCAGAGCAGGAGATGCTATTCTCAATATTCTCTATGATTGTAGTTAGTAAACCTGTCCTAAATTGTACTCGTGTTATTACACACTTTAAGTCCCCACATCTCCAACACCATCATATATCAGGAGTGGCAACAAAGCCAACGTGAATGACATTTTTGGGAGTTGGGGGGATTTTTTTGATCTTGAAGTTAAAAACCCTGTAACCTAAGCTCATACAGATTGCTGTACTATTCCTGCCTTCTGCTTAAGGTAGAATCTAACACTAATGTCCTAAGAACAAATGAATGAATACACTTTTATATACAAACAATTCACTTTTCCCCCCTAGATGCAGAGAATGGCAAGAAAAGAACTGCACTTCTTCTATAACCATTATTTTATTTCACAGATCGAAAAAAATGACTTGTTTTTTCCACAAAAGACGCTATATTATTTTTTGGCCTCATACAGCAGCAATCTTATAAAACTATTATTTTCCATTTAGCTGCTACACGTACAATTCAATTTGTTTTGTTTCTTTTTTTTTTTTTGTTGTTTTGTTTTGTTTTGTTTTGTCAGAGGATTTCTTTCCAAATACTGTAAGTCTCTTGTGATTCCAATCCTCAGTCTGCCTATTCTGTCTCAGGAAAAAACATATTAGCTAAATCTAATGTATTTCTTTATTATTTCTTTATTATTTCTTTATTACTGAAACACAAATCTATCAGGTACCATAACAAATATTGCAGGTGCAGATCAAAAGTCACAGACAATAGCAGAAAGTAAAATAAAGAGATCTTAATGGAAACCTCAAATGCCAAACCCCATTCTGAATAAATCTTCAAAATGGCTTGTACAGACTTCTCTGTGAAATACAGGAGAAGGATATATTGAGAGGAAGAAAAGGAGCAGGGAACAACCAACATTTTTGATCACTGTTTGGAGTCTGAAGAGGAAGGAAATGGGATGGGGCAAGATGGAAAACCCTGTTGGAAACAAAGTCTGGCACCAAACCCCTCTGGACCTGCTCACTGCAGAACATGTCAAATGGAGGTTTCTTCCAGAGCAGACAGACTACTTCTGAATTATTGCCTCATCTAGAGTGACAATTCAGATGCCAAGACATTGAGTGGTTTAAGCTTGCTCTGCTACCAACCCAGCTGAAATGTTGCACTGTTTATGCAGAGCGCCTCAGTGGTCACCTTTACTCACAGTTACTGTCCATCCCTGCTTCAAAAAAGCCCCTAACTACACCTCTTCCTACATAGCTCTGTAGGAAACTAAATTTCCTGTGCTGATTTAGACTCACATAGAGTATGCACCTTGATATGTAAAGCTTTACCAGCTCCGGTAGGTTTGTGTTGAAATATGGGGCAAAGAAGACCCTTCCCCATTTTGCACTGGGGACGTGGCACAAGGCCCGTGGCCACGGTCCAACAGAAAGACTTTGCAAGTGAGAAAAAAACACTATCACACACCTTCCCCTGGCAGCCTCTGACAACTGCAGTCCCATGCTTTCTTGCCCTACCAGTCCTAACCAAAGGACTTGGCTGCTCTAGGCTTTCCGTCTCTAACCATGTCCTAGTTTAAAGAGTTTTCATGAGAGAAAACCTGCAACACACACCTTCCTCTGGCACCCCAACTGCATCTGCAGCTCCAGCCTGTGTCCCTCCCCCAGTCCTAATCTTTGACTCATTCTAAGGTGAAGACACTCAGACATGATAACAGCAACCAAGTTCAGGGAGAAAAAAACATTTGCAGTTAAACCTTCCCCCGACCCCACAACACTGGCCCCACTTCAGCTATAGCTGTAGGCAACCAGTACATGGCAGTGCTGCCCAGCTCGCTGCACTGCAGGCAGCAGCGGAGTCAGACATTAAGTGATCATCAACACCACCGTAACCAGAGCCACCTATTTTTCTGCATTTAGCTGCACAGCAAGTCTAGATACCTGCACTGTACGCAACTATGGACAGCGAAGAACTCCACCATCTGTTGTCCAGTCTCATGGTTAGCTCTGAAAATATTTTATGGCATCACATTACTCCCTCTACCACAAAAAACAAAGAAACCTCACCAACTTTAAATACTTCTGGAATCACAATTTTGTTAACTTAAAAAAGCATGAGAAATCTTTCTGAATGGATTGTTCTAGGGCATTAAATCAAATCTTTAAAAATCTATTTGTATTTCAGCAATCCCTGAGAAAGGTATGGAAAAAAGCAATGGCAAGACAAGTGTCATAGGAGCAATGTAGAATCCATCAGCTTCTATATCAGCTGAAACACACACACATTGTTTGGTGCCTTACTTTCCCAACATTTACTTACATTATAAAACTTAATTATATCACTTTGATAATGAGTCACAGAGGACAGGCAATCAATGTAAGCCTTGCTACAACATACATTTAAGGCCCTATTCACAGATCATGTTAGACAAGTTACTTTTATCACCCATTCTTGCAGCAGGAAGGCACTTTCTCAAAAAACACACTTAGCTGACGGTATAGTAAGATCCTCTGCCTCAGACATCTGATCTGTCTGGCCAGTTTAGCAATACTGCTTAGTCTAAGGAAGATACTACAGTCCCTTTGGGCAGTTTCAGATAGAGTTGAAGCCTAAAGGTCCTGAGTTGAGGTACTTTGAAAGATAACTTGCTTCTCTGAGTACCTTCCAGCTCCTGCTGACCCTGTCTGATACTCTTTCTTCCAAGGAAGCAGTCCTTTTTCTTGTACAGTAAAAATCATCCGAGCTCAAGTATATTCTTCCTCACAAAGGCATCTAGGGCAGACACATTGCTCACTCCTAATCTAAATGCAAGACACCAGTCTTGCCCCCAAGCAACCACTAGTTGCAAGTCCAAATTTTCCCAAGCACAAATTTAGTTCAGGTTTTCGTACAGCTGTGTTCTTCAAACATAGAAAATCCTCAAGTGGATGTGCATCTTCTAAAGAACAATACAAACCCTTTGTATTACTGTGTACCACATTCTGCTATGCCAAGGCTGGTGAACTATTGTACAAATAGTCAGAGTGGAACTGTTGAAGTTAGATAAAAGTGTTCATTTTGTCAGGGTTTTTTGTGTGGAAGCTTTGTGGGGAGTGGGGTGGTTTGGTTTTGTTTTTAAGGTATTAGTACTATTTCCATACTCCTGCATCTAGAAAAAGAGATGTGAATGGGACAAGGTTCGACTAAGCAGTCCTAAGAGATAACAAAATAGGATGATTTTAAATATTCCATTATTTTCTCCTTTTTCCTTCCCTTTCAGTAAGATGTCGCTAATGTAAAGTCTGATAGCACATGGTGAGGGAATACTGGTTGAAAAAAAACATAAAACAATTTCCTTCCATACTGTTTTCAAAAGGAGAATGTAGATACATTCTGCAAGCCTGTTTTAGTAGCTGGGCTTTGGAGTTTAGTAGCTGGGGACCAGAAGACATTTTGGAGATAAATGGCAAAACAAAACTAAAACTTTTTAAAACTCTGGCTTTCAGCCAACTTTTTTCTCACAGAAATCATTCTGGAGCATTAACAGCTACTTATGCAAGAAGTTAAATGGCACAAGAAGGAAAAATGAAAGAACAGAAAGATAAAGACTGTAATCCTTCTTCCATTGAGTCTTTCTGCTACCTGATATGACCAGTGTTTCTCTGATATGACCAGAGGGAAGATATGATAATGAAATCTCAAGTAACTTTTTAACAATAAAAGGAGTAAAGAAAAGACAAAAAGCAATGTAGCTGAAATAGGTATTAAAAGAATCAAAAAATATGATGAAGGAAAAAACACCCAACTAATCAACCCCAATCCCACCAAACACCCAAAAGACAAGAACCCAAACCAGGATAAAACTAAACATCTTCAGGCTCCATCCACAAAACCTGAGTCTCTACATAAACATGTGACCTATTCTCAAAGAGGGGCCTCTAGTGGTCTAGTGACAGGACTCTCACCGCTGCGACCCGGGTTCGATTCCCAGCCCCCCGGGCAGATGGAGCCCGTTAGCCCTGTAAGGCAATCCATCTAAGAGAAGGTCACTCTAAACAAACCTTTGCTTGGCCCCGGCAGATGAACCTCAGGATTAAAGGGTGGGCTCAGTTCAGCGCACACTGTGTCTCACCTAAAAAATCCACTGCGCAGGCTCGAAGGGTTAATGACCTTTCCCAAATCTTCGCTCGCGAAGACTGGCCATTATTTTATTATTCTCAAAGACTTCAGGCACTCTGTGAGGATTTCTGCTCACCACCCCTATCATGTATGTACCTGTCCTGAGTCAGGACAATCCTCTGTTCTTCACTTCTCAAAGTTCTCCTGCCACTTTCAGTCCAACATAGAATCATACAGGTTGGAAAAGACCTCAAAGATCATCACATCTAACTGTTAACCCAGCACTGCCAAGTCCACCACCAAACCAAGTCCCTAAGTACGTATCTTTTAAATACCTCCAGGGATGGTGACTCCACCACTTCCCTGGGCAGCCTGTTCGAATGCCTGACAACCCTTTAGATGAGAATATTTTTTTCTAATATCCAATCCAAATCTACCCTGGTGCAACCACACACTCATTCTCCCTTTTCCCTGTGCCAGGTGCTGGCTTGGACACTCCAGTAACTAGCTGTTAAATGAAGCACAGTAAGACACTGCATAGAAGCTAAAACCTTACCTGCCTTACCTTACAGAAACCAAAGGGCACAATGGAAATGGAAAGCTGCGCTATCCCCACTCGTAGGGAGAAGCTAGGTCACTTCCTTCCCCCGATAAAAACCAGCTCTGATAGGTATGGGAAGAATCAATTGCTCTATTTGATGTTGTCCCAAGGTTTGGCTTTCCAGGAGATAAGGTATCTCCACAGCTGGACAGACAAGCTGAAATCAGTACTAGCCACTGTGTGACTAACTTATTAGACCTTCCTGGGGTTGTTTATCACAAGTTAAGAATTTGAAAAACTTCTGCCAGGAAGAGAAGGCGTTTCAGGCAACAGTTGATAAAAGATCTAATGGAAAGCACCAATAAACTGCCCATGAAATTCTTGCAAGAAAGCGTCAGTCAAGAAAATATTCAGAGGATGGCTGCCAAGACCCAGCCTGCAAAAAGATCTTGTTTTTAAGAAGAAACAGAAGAGAAGCACTTTCAGAGAATTAACTTCAGAAACAGAAAAAAGAAAAGTTGAAGTGATATGTGCTCACAGATAAATCCAGCCTGGAAGGAGAGGTATCCAACAGAGGTCTTTGCTCAAGTAACCGATCATATTCATAAAAAGAAAAGCTGACTAATGATCTGATCTTCAAGTAAAAGGGCATTTCATATTTGAGAGTTTAGGAAATTCTATCCACAGTAAACCTTCATGGAGACATTTTGCTGTTCAAATTGAGTTTTACAGACTTACATTCTAAGAAGCAGCCTTTAAGCATTTGATAATTATTAGCCCAGACAGCTTCGGTGTCCACACTTTTTAAACTCATGCTCTCATGGCAGCTCCAAAATGTTGCCAAATAGTTGAAAAGAAGAGAAAAATCCACTACTAATCTTAAAGATAAACAAATCACATTGAAACAGTGAACAATGAAAAGTCAAAATATTTTGTTGCAAAAGAAGAGGCAAAGAAGTTTCAAAATATAGAGATGACCTGGAGGTCACAAAAATATTTTTGGGAAAACATTCTTGAGTGAATGATGCTCCTGACACCATTTATGTAGAATTAGATGAACAACCTGCTTTTTTAACAAGCAGAGCAGAACACAGTTTGTCCACTAATCCAGTCTGATAAGTACAAAGTGAATAAAGATCTATGTAAATATGCAGCGCTGAGAAAACAATATGCCGAACATGGGTCTTGCATGGGTCTTACTCTGCCAAAGACTAAAAATATTAACAAGACAGAGGCCTTGCAAAACAGCTCAAGAAAGGCAAAAGGGAAGATTATGTATAAAAAACTTCACAAGTTATTCATACAGAACTTACCATCACAAGAAGTGATGACATAAAGAGCATCCCATGCACCTGTACATTTACCATTCATACACAGTTTTACACTGAATAGCAATGGTCATGGATAATTGCCCAAAGTACATAATATCTACAATTTCTTAAACATACATTCTTGGAAAGCTGAAATCTCTCACAGGATTGCCTTGCCTTGCATTTGAGCAACACACCATTCAAATGGGCCAGTGTTCCACAGTCTCCCGCCCTATCAATTACCAAGCACCACTGAAAAAACTCTACTGTTTAGTCTGCTGAAATACATTTTTAAAAAATGTAAATATAAAGACAGGCAATTCTGCCTGTACTCAAGCATGTCCCTCAGTGGCTATGCCCCTCTTCTCATGCACATGGCTGAGCATTAGGGTTTACATTATGTTTGACCTCTCACCTAAACCATACTAATAAATAGCTCTTCATTATAACACAGCACTAAAACTTTAAGAAGCCTGTATTCATATAAAACTGTTTCAAATGTCCTCACATGAACCTAAATCTTAATGCTTAATGAGCCTTGGGGCCCGTCTCTCAAAACTGGAGACATGCCAAATTCACAATGCTGATAATGTTTTGGCTTTACAACACAGAGCCTTAAAACCGCAGAAGAACACCAATTCCTTCTCACCTCAAGGCATGGGTCACATCCAACACTTCAAATATGCCTATGAAACTCAAATACCTTCTTAGTTTCCAGGAATAGGAAAGTCAAGCAAAACAGTAATTATTAAGCACGAGGGCATCCACTAACTTCTCCGCTGTACACTACACAGCCAAGTGCTGAACTGATGCCAGGCCCATGCCACTGACAGACAAGTAGAATGACATATCTGAAAAATCCTACAAAGATGACTATTTGTTTTCCCCTACCAGGTGACATAAGTGACATTAACTTGCAAGAAAAACTGAAACACCATATATACAGTGAAGGCTGCTCTCCATACCTCTAAGTATCACTGACTCAGAACACAAAAGATTTATCATTCCACAGTATTACACTAGTACTGATCTGGCACATATCCAGTCCTTGCTGAAAACAGCATTCATGTCAGCCCAAGGCTTCATCAGATGCACTAGATGATGCACTTCTAAAGAAACTGCTCTGTGAGGAAAAGCAGCTCATTCATCACCAGTGACAGGAAGAACACAAGCTAAGGGAATTTCTTATTTACAGAAGAATATTATTCTTATGACAGAGTAAATGATAAATTCCATTAGGTAATTCTTGATCACAATCACTTTCAGCTCACTCAGATTTATAGTCATACTTCACATTTTCTTTAAATACTAATAAAATAATCTATGTGCATGACTAACTTCTCACCTTCTTTTTTTATTTAAAAGTCAAACCTAAAAACTTTCTTGTACTTTTTAAGAGCATATATTCCTAATGTGAACAGCTGAAGAGAACTGCCTTTCCTATATATTGTCCTACATGGGAAAAGGTGTAAACCTTTTTCCTTAGTTTACTGTACATACCCAATTTTACCATGTTTACTTAAAAGCAGTAAAATATCTTTGTATCTGCTCTTTCAAAAAAGTTATCAGTCAGAGAGTCCCAGTTACAAAGAATAAGCATAGTTTCTGCACATCTTACTAAGCTACATAACACCATGTGCTAATATACAAAATAAGTGTCTCTAAGAAACAAAGAAAAGTTTGGGAAAGTGCTCATAAGTTGGTATCCAGTGCTGCATATGAAAGTGACATCCATCTTTAACCACCTACTGTTGGTCCTCTTTCACTTTTATATGTTTATGCCATTACTTCTCAAAGTACGCAGTTAAATATTTGTTAGAATTTTCATGCTTGCGAAAAATCGAAGATTTATTATGCCTGCATGTACTGCTATAAATTGATTTTCATACATACATAAACCAGACATGCAGCTAAACTGTTCTACATACAGAATCCAAGGTGTTACACACAGTCAAGATGCTGCTGGACTCCACTGCAAAGCCAAATAATTTCTGCTAGTACCAAAACTGGAGTCAGTTTGAGTTCGTTGTTTAAGGTCTTTTGCCCAGGATCCATATCCCAATTGCTGTTGTTGTTATTCATCTTTATGGTCTGGTCCTATTCCTGACATAAGAATCTCATTACCACTAATAGAAACTTTCAGGGTGGCAGGACTGCTAGATTCCAGAGAAAGCTTGAGAGAAAATACCATCCAAATTCCGTGTCAGAAGTTCTTACAGATATATTGGATACATATATATATCCCCCTTGGATAGTAATATCAAAGCAAGTCATTAACTCAGATTTTTGAAGTGACATCCCTACAGAGACCTCTCTTAACTGCTGAATGCCCAATATGAAGGAAGGAATCCTGCAGCAGCAGAGCTGGACAAGGGGAGGTGGGCAGCTAGAAGAAGGGGAAAACCTTAAAAATGCACGTACAAGGATACTGGAACAGTAATAACTTAACAATCGGGCAAATCTGCAGGAAGATGTAAGATTTTTTTTTTTTTAATAGTTTTTAAACTTAGTAATAGTGCATAGTTAGAAATAAAAGCAACTTCAACTTCCCTATCTGCTGTTTCAAAAAACCCAACAGAACCACTCAAACCAGCAGGCCAGGTAGATAGAGGCAACATATGCTTTTTCTTTTGCAATTAACCTTCATTCAGATGCCTGAGTCCATAGAATAGGAACACCTAAGCATTGCAACAACCAGATCTAATTTATTCCTGATTAGTCCTCTAGCTTCTTATATCTGGGTCAAACCTAAATGTTAAAGCTATGTAACAAGGGAAAAAAAAAAAAAGAATTGAACATGTGCTGGAGTAGAAATTGGGGATGAAATTTCCAGTGATATTTCCTGCTACTGGTGTTGTATTACTGCATCGTGTAGCTTTCCACCATGACCCCTTTTGCCCATCCATGCAGAAACATAGGCAGGAAACTCCTCAATTTTTGCACATAAGAAGATAATACACAAAGCAAGAACAGAGCAAGAAGTGCCTCCCCCTCACTGTGATGCTCCTTGCTGAAATCACAATCTGCATTGATGGTCAGACAGCTATGCTAAAAAACTATGAAGTCATTTCAGACAAACAGAAGTCGTAGTCACTGGCTTCTCAGCACAGCTGGGTGAACAATTAGAGCCGGCACTGTCTGGGCAACTATACAAGTGGGCTTTTAAATAGCCAGAAAGAAGAAAGGGCTTGTGTTGCTCTCATCAGTTGACTTGTTGCTTTACGGCATTCTGCACTATTTAAGTATGCTCCTCAGCTCCTCAGTTGAATGCATGTCATATATATGACTATATATATGACTATGTAATAATAGTGGTCTAGTGGTTAGGGTGCAGGACTCTCACCGCTGCGACCCGGGTTCAATTCCCAGCCCCCCGGGCAGATGGAGCTCGTCAGCCTTGTAAGGCAATCCATCTAAGAGAAGGTCACTCTAAACAAACCTACGTCCTGGGGACCTCACTGCCACTGTCCAAGCTTGCTTGGCCCCGGCAGATGAACCTCAGGATTAAAGGGTGGGCTCAGTTCAGCGCACGCTGTGTCTCACCTAAAAATCCACTGCGCAGGCTCGAAGGGTTAATGACCTTTCCCAAATCTTCGCTCGCGAAGACCGGCCATTATTATATATATGACTATACAGTGTTATAGTGAGGCCAGATTGAGGTGCCAGCCACAGCATAACCACTACAAGAGAGCCAGGTGCGAGGCTTGTGGTTGCCTGTGGCAAGCATACGCATCCAGGACTGCTCCGCTAGTCAGGATGGTGGCCCACAACACATTCATCCCAACAGTCTGAGCTTTTGGCATTACACAGTTGTATTCGTTTTCATTTATTAAAATATATGGATTGTTGCCAGATGTGAATGAATCATTTATAATCAGTGTAGTGATGTCTGCTTGAGTCTGTAAGCTGTGTAGGACATAGAGATTGGGATCAATTGGAGGGGGGCCTGGTATTACTGTGCATAAGGCTCCAACAACCCTGCTATAGACAGAGATGGAGATTCTCCCTGTGCCATTTCACACATGAACCAGTGAGGAGCACACTTTTATTGCTGGTGCCACGGTTTGTCAATTATCAGAAATCCAAACTTGAAGGCCAAACTGATAGCTCTCTGGTTGATGCTCTGTAGCCTAATACAGTTCTACTCACTAACCACAGCTCACCAACAAAGAGTGGGATACAATGCAAACATCACGGCCTCTCAGATTTGAGGAGATAGATCCCTTCAGGCTGATTTGCACTGATCCACAGGTGGTAAATGAGGACGAGCAATTTGCCCAATATCACAGAACAATTTAGTAGTATAACCAAGTGTTGTCCCCTGACCTGCTTATTACTGGAGCTCACAACCTCCTAAGAAATACATATTTATTAGTTTCATTAGCAACACATTAGTCAGTTATGCTTTCCATCTTAAAGATTTACAGCATTTAAATCAGACTACCTCTGCTTACTTGTAGATAAGATTTCAATCTAATCTTGAAATCCATATCCCTTGCTTTTCATGCAACACAATTCAACCTTAACATTTAAAGAGCACTGTGAAGTGATTCAGCACACAGCACTTCCCTTCAACACACAGAGGAGAGAGATCTTGTGCAAGAGGCAACCCTTAAATACAAAGTAAACTACATGATCCTTCTGAGTTACACAGAACCAAAACCACTCCTCAGCAAAGACACGCAACTACAATCAAAATAATCATATAATTTTGTTTATATTTTTTTCCCCTTTAACACCTAAAGTTCAAGCTGTCTGATTAATGACACTAGTGAGATATACAACAGTGTTTACACAAGAAGGTTTCAAATCTATGGTAAGCTACCTAGAGTTGAGTTACAGGATATTAGCTCAACTCTACTGCTGGAAACAGTTTCCAAGTTCAGTACCTTTCATAGTATAGAACTTATCCAATAGCTGCAATGGTCCAGCTAAATGTCTCAGAAGATCTCCCTTATGAATTTCAATATGAATTCAGCTCTGCACAAGCTTCATCCTTCTGGTGTGCAAAGACAGCTTTTATCAACTTCAGTGACAACTATGCATATCCAGGGAAAGAAACCAGTCCATACAGGTGATTCAGACCAGCAGATTCTCCCAAATGCCTGACAACCTGATTTTCAAAGGACTAAGAGCATCACGGCACATTTCCAAATTGCTCTTAAAAGTCACCAGTTTTGGCATCTAAGCCTATAACATGGTTTTGGAAGACTCTGCCTAAAACCTCACTAGTAAAACCACAGAGAGAAATATGCAAAAGCTAACTTCTGTTTCTTGTCCAAAAATTACAAAACACATCATTCAAAACACACCTTTAGGTAAAATTTAGAGGATGCCTAACCTTTCCAGAAACTATAAAAGCAGCTGTGTATTGATGGCATTCAGATGGCTAACTCCTGACAGCATTCAGATTTGGAGTTGGTCCAAAACACCTCACTGTAGCAGAGACATCTGCAGGCAGGTGTGGAACATTATTTGCCAATCCGTGGTTACAATCTTTTAATAAAAGAAAACCAAAAAGCAAACAAATTTTTCTTTACATAACTCAGCTAAGGAGCTGGGGTGGAATGAGGGAAGCACTTCACAAAACCTGTATTCTTTAAGCCACATTTCAGTCCTCACCATAACAACAGCTTTGGCATTGATATGATAGTGCAGTGTGCACAATGTTAAAACTCTCAAAAGGAAACCAACAATTGGACATAGTCATGATTATATTCAAGGCTCAAAACTGTAAGGGTTACTTACTCACACAGAAGAATGCCATTTTCTAATCCGGAACGAAAATCTTTCTCACCAAAACTTCTGCCTGTTACTTGCTGCAAAAGAGTAGGGGGAAACAAAAGTGTGACATCTATTAGAAAGTGAGCTTTACAAGAACAATTCATAATATTCAGTTAAAGCACCTGCCGCATAAGGAACATCTGAGCTTTACAAGCCTTGCTAAAGGACTAAGTCATGCCCATTTCTCCTTCCCATTTCATCAAGCTATTTAACATATAGAACAAAGTATTCGCTGTGGCCAGTGCAATTACAGATTATAACAGAACTGTTTTCCAGAAGTAAAAACCAAAAATGGCAAACCAAAAACTACAACGCAGTCTTCAGAATATTTTAAAAATTTTATTTCATAGTGCTTTGAATTTTAAAACTACTGTATTTAGACAAACTACGTATTTTTATGACTTTTTTTTTTTTTGCTCCACATTAAAAATTTTGTACCGGGATTGAACTTTGGTCCTTAACCTATCATCTTTATAGAATAAGCAAAGGCAATTGGAAGCACTGGTATGACCCTTCAGACACATGCCTCAATACTCCTGGTCATATTAAACGATAATACACATCAGCAGGTCAACTATGAGCGTGAATACAACCTCAGTGGAAGCTAAGGTTTAGGCACCTTCTCACAGTCCCGTCATGGACGCTTAGACCAGGAGGTACATTCTGCATCACAGGCTCTTAGACCAGTTTGTGCTGCTCAGGGATGGACCATCTTGAAACCTTTTAGGAACCTCAATCTCACCTAAGGTGCCAGATGCTACAAGCATGACTGAACCCCCATTTATGACTCACTACCATGTTGACAATGGCTTGCCATTCATCCTCATATCATTCTCAACAGATGACGTGTTCAGTTAAAAGAACACTTTTTATTACCACCACGAAGGATATAAAAATAGTTGCTATGTTTAGAGAGCACTGAAAAGAAACAATACAAAGCAAAAAAAGTTTTTAATTGTCCTCCCGGAGGTCTTCTCTTTCCCCCGCCAAAACATTTACCGGATACTTATAGAGTTCTCATGGCTTGCATCCAATCTTTCAGTAAGACGCTTGCTCTGGGCGTTGCTTCCGCCATAGAGAATAGTGACTTGGGGACATATCTGTCCTTACGTCCCTGTTTTCTCCTTGCTGTTACATTCAGATATAAGACCCTTCCCTTCCCAGTTTCCTGTCATAAAGACAGCAATTTATAAAAACTGACAAGTTTGGCACTTTCCCACGGGATTAGCAAATGCAACAGCTTCAGAAATGTTGGTTATAGCTATGCAGTGTTAGACAGAGAATAACACTTTTTTTTAATTGAAATGCAAATGCAAAGCCTAAAACCTAATACTCCACTAAATTATAAACATATAGTTTCGTTCAATGTAAAGGAACTTCTCCAGCAACCTGGCATGACAGTGCACAAACTTGAAATCCCCATACCCTGAAAAGTGTATCATAAGCGCATCAGCTGACAGTCATGTCTTGTGCAAACACATGAATTAGAACAAGGTACTGTGTTGCCTTCATACCTCTGAAGAAACCACATGTAACTTGCCAGTAGTAAATGATCTCTAATAATTAAAACTATATCTAATCATAGTAAATCATCTCTAGTCTTGATCTGCTGAGACAGATGGAAATTATGACAATAAAACCATTAGTATTTGGGATGGATGACAGGCAGAGCATATCAAAACTGACTTCTGTTTCATCCATAAAAAAAGGAGTACAGAAAAACAAGTACAGAAAGGAGTAGGAAGAGCTAGTTTGTAAGAGCTTGACTCTAAGTGGCTTTTTCATCTATGCAGAAAAAAAATTAAAGAAAAAATACAGTCATCTTATTTCACTGCTCAACACCAAATGTTCCAGCTATGGAAATGTCTTCTTAGGCATTTTTTGAAGACCCTTATTTAGCAGGAAGCAGTACTGAAACTGTTACCACAATTCAGGTAAGAATCTACCTGCCAAAAGCTGTCACCTGAGTATTGTTGTCATTACTGATGATGCAGGAAGGGTTCATACATAACTTCTGGCTGCACAAATAAAAGCATGACATGCAGATGCACGACTGGCACATGAATTCATCCAGCAATAGCTAAAACAGACACTGACAGGAGGTGAGGAAAGACAGGAAGGTCCAGGAACAGTGCATGTCTGTTTGAAAAGGAACTGGAAGTAAATGAGGCATGGAAAGGTTTATGCCTGTTCTAGATGATCCAGCTGCAGAGGGAAAACATTAATCAGCTACAAGTCTCCTGATATAGCCAATTAAAATGTAAAAACAGTTCAATAGAGAAAGGTTAGAAACTAAAAATAAGCATGAAGATGACATTATAAATGACAAAGATAAACTCAAAATGGGGTTGAGAGGAGCAAGAAACTGGATCCACCTTTTCCAGAGGAAATGAGAGCTCAGTTTCTTGGCATATACACACACACTGACCTCCCTCTCTGCAGGGGCAACTTTGGGCCATACCCTCATGAACAACTACTGCAGGCCCACAGGCCATCCTGCTGCACATTGCTGAGATAACCTCTGCTTAGCACACTGAGAGCAGGCAGAGAGAGCATTTAAAGGGACTGCAAGCAAAAGGATTGGCACTCTCACATTTGCAAACACAAGAGTCCCACATAGAAAGGTGCATACTTTGCCCAAACCCCTGTAAAAAGGAAAGCAGTACGTTAGCCACTGTGCCACAAAACTGCTGCACACATCACAGGACCACACTCATGTTACTAATCTAAGCAGTCATCTGTTCCTACTAGCTTATCTTCCATCTCTGGAAAAAAAAGCCTCCAGTTGGCTGGATGAAACTCTGAAAATGCTGACACAAGGACTAGAGGGTAGCATTTACAGTGCTTCTACTGAGCTTTACTGGACAAAAGGAAATTGTCCATCTCCA
Organism: Lepidothrix coronata; assembly: GCF_001604755.1. Taxonomy (NCBI): domain Eukaryota; kingdom Metazoa; phylum Chordata; class Aves; order Passeriformes; family Pipridae; genus Lepidothrix; species Lepidothrix coronata. The sequence continues at coordinate 10,072,513 of NW_016690180.1, forward strand.
AACAGGTACAGAAAACTGGAAAGTGGAGGAAGAGATCTTTAGCCCATCAACTGTCATATTACAGAGAACTGGTGTTCAGAACTGAACCTGTACAAAACCAGTCATGAACAAATGCAAGGCAGTACGTATCCTGGACTGCTGCCTTCAGGAAAGGAAAAAAGAAAAGTAACACCAAACCCCAAGATATTAACTGAGAGAACATTGAGACCTGGCCTTTCTTGTAAGGCTGGGTTTCCAGACCACCACATCTTATATGTTTTGAAGACACAACTCATCTGCTACCTCACACTGTCTCCACCTCTCTGGTACAGACCAGCGCACATCGGCAGTACAGCAGGATGCAGGATACATTGAAGAGCTCCCAATCCACTTTGTAATGACAGAACACTGTCATTCTCTGCAGTGCAGGGGTACCAAAGTTAGAACGAAGTACCTTAAAGGTAAAACAAGCTGTATCCTGCTAATGATTACTAGAAAAGCCTCCCACATCTTCAACAAATTCTATAAAGCTGAAAAGAAAAAAAAATGCATTGTCATGTCATACTGTAAATTAAGAATAGACAACAGAAGCAAAACAGCATAATTTATAATTGCGTGCTTCATTAATGTGAGGAGGAGTTGTTTTTATTTATCATCTGGATGTTATTTTCTTCTCCGTAAAAAGCTGCAAGTATTGCAACCAGGGCAATTATTTGAGTGTCAGATGCATTTCTCAGTTTCCCTGCCACTTAACAACAGAAAATGAACCTAAAATGAGTAATAGAAGTTTTTCATGGCAACAACTTTAATACGTATTTGCACACAGTAAGGCTTCTTATATACGGTATTATTGCTGATTAACTCCTTTGTTCTTTGCAGTTACACGTGCCACTAAATTTATGCCATCAAGGATGGCTGTCATCCAGCCTCTAACCAGTGCCATATTACACAACTTTATTTTCACAAAGCTTCGGTTTACATTGTTTTCCTTGCATTTTATATTGCTGGTGGTGCTTCCTGAGATGGAGCTTGCAAAGCCTCTCCTGTCAAAACAGCTTAGGGGTATGAAAAAGAAAAGGTGACAAATTACCGAGCAGATGCTGGCCTCAGGTGAAATTTATCTCGGCCAACAAGATATAAGTAGTTGAATAAACACTAGGTCATCAGGGACAACACAGTGAAAATAGCTTCATTTTCTACGTGCACATCTGAAAATGGCATGTTATGCAGAGAAAAAAATTAGAGACACAGCAAAGAGAGGTCTTTGTTCCTCATTATGCCTTTTGGAGAGCTTGTGAAGCATGACAGTAAAGAGAGAAAGATTTTCAAAAAGTTTCGTAGGCTGGCTATTTCTTTGTATCTGGGCATGCTGCTTTTCTATTTTGCACAACCATTATTTCCCTCTACATAATTTTTTACTTAAATTAAAAAAGCCAGCCCTGCTACTTAACTAGGGAGCTATAAAAGTAAGGCTTAAATTGTAATAATAACAGGTATGTAAATAGAAAGCATTGAACTGTATAAGCATCAGGGAACACAAATGACCAAAAGAAGCATGACAGCTTTTAGGACATCAGGATTTGGCTCCTCTAGAGCAATGAATTCCTACTTCCCCATTTCTGAGACATAATCTGAGCTAATAACATGAACATGCAAGTTAAATTCCATTTTTACATAACAGAGGCAAGAGATTTCTGTACTAAACAACCCTGACCAGTTAAAGTCAGCTTCATATTTGCAGCCCAGAATTGTACAACATTAGTGGGGTCAATGGGACTTGGAGATCCTTCACCAGCTTCTGGTTCAGCCATGTACTGATCACACAATGTCTCTGTCTGCAAAAGGGGACACAACATCTAGGTAGGAGTTCCCTCTCTCTTACAGAGGGATTCAAATTAGCTAAAATCATAGCAATACAAGCCAGTCTTTAACAGCTTTATTACACATATTAGGAAGCTGGTTGACTTAGTACAGAGAAACTTGAAGATTGCATGAATGGAGCTATCCAGAAGCAACAAACAACACGTCTAAGCATACCTGTCTTCCAGGAAAGCTGAATGATGACAAGCACTCTGCACAAAGCCTTCCAAGACTTTATAGTACTGAGGTAATTCATTATTGAAATCAATAAAAGTGCAAACAAGTATCTGTAGTGTGTAATTCTATTTTCAAGGACAAAACCAGTATGAGCTCTGAATGACTAATGTGGCCAGCAATGAATCATCTGAAATTCTGTGGTATGGAACTTGAAAAATTAAAGAATGTATGGGAGGATGTGGGGCAATTTCCCACTTGGGTAGCAAGATTAATCTGCAAAGAAAACACTTAACATTATTTATTTTTAGATCTTTCACTTCCTGGTCACTTAGGTTTAACTGCAATTTGCAAACTACCTGTGCTGAAGTTCCTTTTGTTCTTTTCCTCTGACTGTTCACCCTCATATTATTCTTTAATGAGACAGAGAGCTGACTTGCTCTTTTTACTCTTCATAGAAACTCCACTGTTTCTAGCAGCAATAGAACAAAATAGGGACAGCATATTCTCCCCCTTTTGCTTTCAATTCCTTTCTGCCACACTGCCTGTTGGGTTAGCTGACAGTTTGGTGTCCACATATAGCATGGGAAAAACATACTCACTGATACAAACATACTCCCAACCCCTTTGGTGGGCCCAATTCTAAGTCCTCACTAAAGGAATAATATATTTACTAATGGATGCTAGTCAGTGCCTTTTCCAAGAAGGGAGCAACAACTAAAATAACCACAACAGCTGGGGCTTTTTGTGATCCTTTGCATAGATTAGTGAGAGCATGATCCTGTGAATGGATACCTGTATTTAATGTGTAGACTAAAAGAAGAGATTTAGTTAGTACTCTATTTAGGAAATACAACATAAGAAATATTGAAAGAATAGTAAAACAAATGCACCACTGGACACAGGTTTCCACTCCAGGCCTCCACCATCCCTGTTCTCCTACTAAACAAGAATTTACGAAGAGAAAAGCAAGAGAGTTCCACTTATGCTCAAGACCACAAGCCAACTCTGAACTGCTACAGAGCAACACTACTCCATTGACTTAGGCCTTGAGTTTAGCAGGTCTTTGGTAAAGAGATCAACCCTGGAGCAGCTGCACTGCAGTTCTGCCTGCTGAAAGGCCAAGACATGATAGAAGACAATTGCAAGCAAACGAGGCTTATTGCTGCTGATAAGGCACATGCATCATTGTGCTCCTCCATTTTCCAGTTAACTGACCACCACAATCAGCAGCTATTCACAGAATCACAGTATATTCTGAGTTGGAAGGGACATACAAGGATCATCATGTCCAACTCTTCTGTGAATGGCCCATAAGGGAATCAAACCCACAACCTTGCTGTTATTAGCACCACGCTTTAAACAATTGAGCTAATCTGAGAGTTTTACCCTACCTAAGGCTTTAAACCTAAGTCTGGAAATGTTTTTTCCTTACTAATCCTGCCCATCACCAGAGCTTTCCACACTAAAATTCTGCACTGCTAACAGTGGTATTATACATGCAGGCTTGCCATACGTTGTTTGGATTTATGATCTTGCCGAGCTGTGCACGTTTCTGCCAGGACATCTGGTAGTATAATCCCGTTTGGCTGGCAAGCTGCTAAAGAGTGTTAAAATTTCATGATAGAGTAAAACCAGCCTCCTTTTTCATCTGCCTTCCCTAATGCTGTTTGTATACATTCCCAGGTGCATTGCCAGACATTGCCGCCTTCCCCTTGGGGTGGGTGCGGCACAAAACATTTCATTCAAGGTTGAACATTTTCTGGAGAAAGAGACCAAAGAGCAGCAAGAGAACTTAAAAGCGACTTCTGTCAGACTTCTCTTGGCTGCAGCACAAGCTGTAAGCTTCACCTAGCAGAAGGTCATATGTTACATCCAATTTGTATTTGACAGTCAGTAGATTTGCGCTGCACCATTGTTTTATGGGTAACCAAGTTCTTACCTGTATTTCAAGCAGTATTATCAAAATTAAGTACCAGATGATAGACATGATAGATCACCCTAGGATAACTAGTTTCAATCAGTTGTTTAATTTAGGGTTCTTTTTATTGCTAAAAAAACCAAAAGAAACAAAAAAATCCACCCAAACTAACTTACTTCTATACTGTGGGATCCATCATCTCTTTCTTAGTTTTAATGGGAATTAAAATGGGGGCAGGGTGTAGGCTTTTGCCATAGAATTATCAGTAAAGTGTTCATCCTCCTTCTTGACTGTGGAGAAGGAGGATGAAGCATTATTTCAGGAAAATAACTTGTATTTGATAGATAACGATACACTCTTTAGCTCCATACTCTTTTATGTAAAAACAAGACCCCATGCAGACGGTCAGAGGAGCAGAAATCAGGATTAGCATGTATGACCTGAGTCCAACAAGTACAACAGACCAGAAGACAAGAATGCACCTTCTCAGTTCAAGGCCCTCATTTAATCTAGTCCTGGCTGTCTGGAGAGTCTGGCCTCTCTACATTGTCTGGACAAAGTTCCCTGTTCAGTTGTCGCTTTTACTACTACATAACCTATCCCACTTCAGGGTGAAGCAGTACATAATGGCAGTTCCTGCATCTTTGAAGGGAAGAGGAAAAGATGACTAGTAATTACTAGCTATCATGAACACCCTTTCCCAAGGTCTTATTTCCTTACCCAACCAGGCTAACAAGCAGTCTGCTCCCTGAAAAATGAAAGGCTGATAAAAGTTATTATGAATTTTCCAACCTCTTTTTGAGTGATTCCCTGGGGCTTGCCATGGACAGACAAACATCTGCACTGCTTTCTATTGTGCCTCTTCGGTTACATACAGAAAGAAAAGTGTATTCAGGGAACTAGTCTCAAAAGCAGAAATTGTTGATTTAGCCCTTATTTTTAACCTAACATGATCCTTCTTGAAGCTGGAATCAGTACTGATGGAAGGAGATAACTCAAGCAGCTCTGGCTACTGAACTCAGAGTAGCTGTCATGCCAATATATGTCTGCCTCACATTTTATCACCAAGCCAAAGATTTTTTTAGCTAAAGCCAGGAGAATTTTTTTCCTTTGTCTCAAGTTGATTACACTAGCAACTATCCAGCAGAACAGGAAACCGAGTTTCTAGCCATCTCTAAAAGAGCAAAGGATCAAAACAGACATTGTTTTATCATTTAACTCCTTTTCCTAGTTGCAGTATTCCCCAGTCTTGAAAAACTGCCCCTCCAAAATATATGCTATGTTGCATCATCTATATGTTGAAACTGAAGCATCTGCTAAAACAACCCTCTATTTTCTCTCCTCCAGCTTTAGAAAGTTTAGACAGCCCTGAATCAGAACTGTTTAAAGCTCTGACAACTAATTACAGCTGCAGAGGCAGAGCAGAACACAACGTAGGCAGCAGACTTCGTTGAACTCAATGTCGTCTCACCCTCAAAGCAATGAAGAGATCAACAGCTCTGTAGGAGGTGATGGGATCACTGCAGTATCTAGAGTTGTTAATCCCCATTACACTGCTTTAACCTATTTTGCATTAATCGCTGCATTTATATTTTACAAGACTACTGTGCTACTTCTTGGACAAGTAAGTTTTTGACACCAGTGTGTTGCTTTTTGGCAGGAACATTCATCTTGGCAACCAGCTTTAGAACTGCACACATTTAAAGCTTCACAGAGACAGGAACACAAACATACAAGATGCTCCAGTTTAGAGGCACAACAGTAGAAGCACTTCAGCCTGTCACTAACCTCTGTTAGAGAGACTACCAAAGCTCAGTACAATTACTGAACTCTTCCAATGAAAAATGTCTGCTAGGAGACATCAGCTTTCCTTTTTGAAGAAATCAGGTGTTCACTTGAGCAAATCATTACTAAATTTAACCAGCCATTTAAAGATGACACTTCGTGTCTTCAGGTCTCAGTGAAGGCTCTGAAATGCCAATGATGAGCATCAGTAGGCACCAGTCTACCTTGAAGCCTTTAAATTTAATGTCGTCAAGTTTTATCAAGGCAAGTTCATATGGAAAGTGTCCCATTTACAGTCTGTGCAATTTAAATATATATATACACATCTCTCTCTCTCTCTAAAAAAAAAAAAAATAGCTCAGCAAGGCATTTTAAGACCTGATTTTCCAGACAATAAGCCTGGAAGCCCAGAGCAAGCAAAGCAGGAAACAGTCTATGGGGAATAGAGATATGTCATACAGAAACTGCTGAAAAGCATAATTCTATGTGCTGTCAATATAGCTCTGCAAAATTATGCTCCTTTCAAATAAAATGGAGAGAGATAAAACAGAACCCTTTTGAGAGCTTCTTGGATGTTCTTTCTGAACTCTGGATCATCACCTGGCACATTCTTCAGCAGGAACAGAGCCATGTGCCACAGGTTTGCAGCCACTTGCCAAAAAACCATAGAATTACTAACACCTCTAAACAGGAAAAAATGTGCATTTCAAAAATTACAGATTGAAGAAAAACGATCCACCTTCTTGCAGAAAGAGGGCTAACCTCAATTCAGTCATAAACTCTTGAGACCTTCATTAATAACTCTTTGGAAGCAGATCTACTTTGTTCCTGCCTCTATAGAGACAGAGTTAAGGAAAAGCATTCACACTCCGAATGCTTTTCCAGCTAAGCCAGTTTTTAAATTACATTTGGCCACCAACCTTGGGTGGAGCTAGACTTATAATGCTGTCAGGGAGCAGCAAGGGCCATCTGCTCTTGAAGGGCAGTCAAGCCAGGAGAAGAAGGTGGCCCCACATAGGCTGCATCCTCACCGATGGGACACAATCACACAGGGCAGCAACTGATAGATAAAACCTGGTACTGATAACACAGTCCATCCATGGCATCAGAGCTGGCAAAGCGATGAACTGTGTCTAGGGTCTGTCCAAGGAGTCCAGTCAGGAGCTAAAAAAGACAGGGTCAGAGACAGGACTGGAAACAAGGCTACAACATGGTTCTGGAGACCATCCAGGAAACAAGGTACCTACAGCGTTCTGCTGCATGGCAACAGAAGTGGCCAGCAGGAAGGTTGGTGGAGGAGCTGCTGCTGCAGGACTGGCTGGGTATTGTTTGGTTGTTGGTGAGAAATTGTTTTCTATTGCAACTCTTTGTCTTTTTTGCATTTTATTTATCTCTCTTCGTTATTTTCCTTTTCGTTACAATGTATTATTATTCCATTTCAATTATTAAACTATTCTTATCTCAGCCCATGAGTTCTCATTTTTGCTTTTCCAATTCTCTTCCCCCAGTTTTCCTGGAGAGGGGGAGTGAGTGAGCAGCTGTGTCGTGCTTAGCTGCTAGCTGGTATTAAAACACAACACAGCCACAAAGAGAATGCTGTCATAAGGGAAGAAACAAAAACCAGAAAGTAAACAGGAATGTGTGGTGAAACAGAACAACTATTTCTTTCTAAATTATGATGACATTACAAGCAGATAGAAAGCCCACTGCAGCCTCTACTGGAGTAAACTGGTCTTCTGTTCTCCCCCACTCTACTCCATGACTCCTTTGTTCCAGATCCTGAAGGATGGGCAATAGCCCTGCAGAAGGAAATAATGGCTGCCATTAATGCTCCAGACAAGAGAAACACTGCAGAATAGCTAGAATCAACTGATGTCTTAGAGCAAGTGAACATGAAATGTTGGTAGATTTGACTGGCTATAAATAGAAAAGGAAGTACTTCTCTAAGATTTCAAAACACAGCTGACTCTTGAAAAGACACTTTAAAGAGCCGTCATCAGCTTAAACAGAACTAAGAACCTCTATTTACTTCCTCTCCTCCTCCTCCTCCTCCCAAAAATCACAATTTTCCCCAACTAAAGAATGTTTAGACCCATCTTTCAACAGATTGCTCCCATAGGAGCTAGGGATCTTGCAGTGCATAATGAGTACTAGATTATTGAAAGTCATTTTTCAGTCATCCAATTTAGATGGAATAGGGCAGTTACACATACTAACCAACAAGAGTTTTCTGCTAAATGGAATTAATAAATCAGTATGGTTGTCCCTTGCAATGATAAACATGCCACTCAAAGATCCAGAGCATCAAATCAAGAGCTATTTACAAGGTTGCCCCTGAGACAAAACCCTACAATGTTACACAGGGTAAGTTGTTGCTCTTTTCTCCCCTGCTGCTGTTGATACAGGGAGCCTTTGTTTGGAGGACACAGAAAGCAGAGGGAGAAAGGGAGAAGGATTGATGATGCATACAACAATAATAAACACTGCTCTTTTCTATTACTAGAACACCTGCTGCCTCCATCAGTTCAGGCTCATCCATTATGCAGCACACCAGCTTCAACAGCTCCAGAAGCACCAGCTCTGAACACATGACAGACCTGACCAAGGAGCAAGGCAGAGAATGAGCATCTCTCATTATCAAATCAATGAGTTGCATGGGCATTCATTCTCTGCCCTGTTTATTGGTGGGTGAAACAAGAACTAGGAGCAACTAGATTAAGTACCTTGTTCAAATATAGTCAGAGGAATAAAAGAAATTTGCCCTCAACAAAATTTATCAATTTAGCCCTATAGAAAATAAATTCCTGAAGAGAGAAGAAAACCTGACAATTACTTTAACTACTGTTACTTTTATTTTCACTCTTAACAGAAATCATGTAAGATCTAAAATGGATGGAAAGGAATGTAATTATTTCTCCATAATGCTTTAAGAGTGGAAAAGAAGACTATTAAAATATGCCTAACATTTCCAATCTAAACAATAAGAACTGCAAGTTTCAAAACACTTGCTACAGTTCTACAATTCCAAGAAATCTTTTGAGCTGGCCACTTCCCTGACACAATCAGACCTGTCCCAGTGACATTTTCACCCTTTCCAATCCAGAGTAATTCACTCATGTCACAAGGGTAACTCAAATGCTACATTAAACATGAAGCACTGGCAGGAATCAACGCTGAAAAGCATCTTTAAATATTATCAGAGTTGGATTGCAAAGCACCTTTAAGAATTAGTTGATTAATTGACAACTTTCAGCTGTCAAAATGAGAGGAAAAAGTATGCCTGACTGAAGTTCTTTATCAGCACATCAGTTTTGCATGTACCTCCTGACACTCATGTATACTGATCAGCGACCTTCTTCAAATCTGAAATTAAAAAAAATCCATGGATCTTGAAACTTGTCATTAATCATAGAACTATATAAAAAAGGGAAATAGTTTAAGTTACTTTCCTAAATTGTTTTCATATTTCACATATTATTCAGATAAAATTAAAGGCAAATAAATATCAAAAATTTCTCTGTTCCATTTAAAAAGCATATAGTACTGACAATGTTATGTGGCACTCATCAGTAATACTGAACATGCAGGCATGGAGGAGCACTGCTGTCACACAAACTGGAAAATGAACCAGAACTGTCAGAACAGGAATATCTGCCTAATCTACAAGCAAAATTATACACAAATAAACAAACAAACTCACCAAAAACAAACTAACAAAACTACACACACCCCAACTGAAAAAAATACACACTCCACACCACCACCCCCACTCAAAAAAAAAAAGCAAACCAGGTCAACAATTTATTTAAATAATACAGATATTCTGTGCATCTACCAGAAGACTCCTTTGAGAGGGAATTAACTTATAGGATTTGTATTTCTCTCCCCTTGTTTTTTAATGAGACAAGGTATCTGCATGACAGCAGGAGTTTTGTTGCTGAGTTCACGTGCTCATACAGTTTTTCCATCCTGACAGTCTGCAAGTTCACCAAAGCCATATTAAAAGCTAAGATAACCCCTGTGATGTTTTAGAAGGGAAAGATCAGGAAGAACCCAAAGCTTCTTTCTCTGGCTAAAATTAAAAGTGTCTCTTGCAATCAGCTGACTCTATTAGGTGCAAATTCTAAACCTCTCATGCTAAATATTGCCCAGCTTAGGCTGGAAGCAACAGTCACCTATAGCAAGCTACCAGGAACAGCTGTCTGACAACAACCTGTCATCTAGAATTAAGGGGAAGTGTTTAGGACTTCCCATGAGAGGGGAAAAAGAAAAGGAAAAACATAGAAAAGAAACTGACACAGGTTTATTTGCTATGAAAGCATCAGTTGACACCTCACCGAAATTTGGACAGCTTCATCTTAACAGTCAATCCGGTTTCTGAATGTTTCCTCATTTTTCACTCCATGATTAGGGGCAGATTGCTCAGCAGAATACGAAAAGGTTTATATTGAGTTGGAGAGGCCGCTGGAAACCCAGTGTTCTTTTGCCAACACTGAACTGCTGAGACATTTGTGACCACCACATGATTTAGCTATGCCAGTTCATCTATCTTAAAGTTAGATTTTCTTCTGGTATCAAGCCTACCATTGCTGATTTTGTACATGATGAGAGGCACCAGGTATCTGAGTATGAGCTGGCTCATTTTAGCCAGAACAGAAATATCAGTACACTCTCCAACCATCTGTTTTTACCATACACTGCAAAGTTGGCCAAATAATTTTAAGTCCAGTGCTTTTGTAGTGTTTTCTAGACTCTGCACTCTGATTCCACATTTTAAAAAACTGCTAGAAATTTTCTCCCAATTACTTTGAAGTAATACTTGTTTATACTTGTCATTCTCTACCTTTCAAAACATCACTGATTTTTACCCCTTAGCACTAAACCAAAGTATTTTTATGTTTAAAAAGAGAAAGTTAATTTTCCTCCTGCCTCAACAAATGGTGGGTGGCAGAGGCAAGGGAGCAGGAGGAAGAGAAGAGCAAGTAGTGCTAGATGCCTTAATTGCATCCCATAAATTTTGTTCATATCACTTTCAGATGAAGTCTGATGAATCTCTCTGCTTTCTGAAAGTTTTCACTTGGGCAAAACAAAGAGAAGACACATGAGGATAAAAATAAAGTTGCAGACAGAAAGTACTTTATGCATTAGGAGCTACATGCAAGTCCTTTTGATGCAGGTTAACTCCTACAGAAAAGCACAGCTGCTGTCTCCAAAAGTTACAAAATCCATGTTCATCCAAACTCTAGCAGAAGAGGCATCAAACACTTACTCTAATGATTTCAGTTTTATCTTGATGAGCTGACACCATATAATGTATTAGCACAAAATTATCAAGTTAAATAAACTATGTCTCAAGAGTTAATTGTATCTTCTTTCTGTCTGTCTAAAGAATCATGATATAAGGGAACAAAATTGGATGTCTGTTAATATGAAAAAAACCAGATTCAACATCAGAAAAAATAACACTGTTTTTGTATGTTTCGCATCCAAACCACAAGCCAGCAAGCACTAGAATTTTTTCCAAGACTAATAAAAGTTAAGTTACTTTGTGGTCTTTGGTTACCGGGTTAAAACCAGATACGCTGCTTTAAAACTTTTGTCTTTACGTAACAGGGTTTACAATTTAAACCAGACGGCAAACGCAAATGAACATTTAGACGTCTGATACTGCATTTTGAACACTGTTCAGCACCTTCAGCACTGAGATCTGAACTGCCTCTTGAGCCATTCTGCAAAAGCACATTTTCTCCCTGATTCAGTCATGCCATTTTCTCCCACCTCCTCTCCAGCATAACTCCATCCAATAGAACCCTTTTTGGCCACTTATTAGAGCAACTGAAGCAGGATTATCTAGAGACAAGCTTCATATTAAATGACCTTTCACATTTTAGTAGCATTCTTTTGTGCTTCAGATAGCAAGGGAAAATGGAATGGTCCTCTAAAATCAAAACCAAAGAGTGGTATCGAACAGGCAAATTCAATAACAAATATACTGACTCTTGCTACATCATCAACAGTGATGTCCTTTGCAGACCCTGTAAGTAGAAGCAGGTCACAACATCTAGATGCACAAATCTGCCATTTGTGTCTTCTATAACACTTTGCAAGATAACACTTGTAAAGCTGAGCAAAAATGTTAACCAAGGTGAAACTCAAGATCTTTTTCCAGACTTGTCCAGGGCAAGTCAAGTGATCCACATGATCACATAGCACCCATTACTCTTGTGATTTATTCTTATTAAATAAATCCCATGCAGATAATGAGGAAAACCTCAGCAAATAGAAAGATCAGAAATTCAAGCTGATGCATGTAGATGAGCTGTCACAATACTGTGCTGAGGAGATGAACCTAAAACTGAAAATGCAAAGCTTATTTCAGCCTGTTCCTAATGCTAGCTCATGACCCCTTTACCTTCACTGACATTGTCATCCTCTTGAAACCCCTCTGGTTTGCTGCTGCCATGCATGTACCATTTTTGATAATTTCACTCTTGCTATTACAGTCGCAATAACACTGGCTCTAGTTTATCCAGTTTTCTACACTAAGAATAGAAAATAAATATTTCCACTCAGGAGAGGAAACTAATGTCTAGTTAAATATCCCTCGAGCTTCCACTTTGGTTTCTTGTTAATTTTAAGTTAGGCATGTGGTATTTGATCCCAAGGTAATAACAACCATCCCAGCTTCTATTAATGCTACTGAAAACTAAGCCGTTCAGTTCTCAACAGAGAACTGTGTCTTAACCAGTTTAGCTATCTGGAGATCATTCCTGTAGCAGAGTTAGAGAAGGTGCTACCGTCTGCAGCTAGTAACTCCCACGCGGAGCAAGAAGGCTGAGATTTGCTATTTCTTTCAAGTGCCCTAAAATAAACAAACCCTTTTTTCCTTCCCCTTGTAGTAACAGGAGTGACCAGATGGGAAAAATCAAACAAAGGTTTTCCTGATTATATCCATTTCATTATAAACAGCTGGTTTTCTCAAAGTCATTGCTAGATCTTACACAGTTTCTTGATGGCCTTAAGCACAAAAGTTTACCAATAACCATTTTTATATCTATCTACATAAAAGGCTTTTAAGTCTTCATATTGTTGGTTTGCATTCATTCAACAGTTAAATACAACTAACAATTTAACAGACAAGATGATCTCTCCAAGTAACACATTTTACAGGTTTTATCAGTTTGCAAATTCACAGAGCAGCCTCTCAGGGACCAACACTTACATGTCTCACAATCAAAACAAAACATCTACAGCCCTCAGACGATACTTAGTAAACAAAACGAGGTGTATGCTGACTGCAGCATTAGCATAAACAAATACCACTCAAATAATTTCTTTTCCCATACTTTAGAAGTCAGGACTATTTCCAGATTCTCAGGAACACAACACAACCTGAATCTCTGCTCTGTCATCTTAATGCTGGGAGATCAGCCCTTAAAAAAGGACTCTGAACCAGTACCTTTCTGAATAAAAAACCAGCAATTTGACATAGTCACAGAACAAGATACCTATGAGGCTGTTTGTAATTAGCTTGGAAAAAAGAAACATCAGCAATAAACCTGCCAGCTCTTAGGCTGATTGCAACCCCAGAGAGTAGGAGACAGCTGAGAAATATTGGCAGAGCCTCCCAGCATTAAGGCTGAGGGTGTGAGAAAGGAGAGGAAGTGGAAAGCGACAGGGCAATGGTTCCCTAGCCCCTTCCAAGACTTTTGTTTGCAGAGCATCTATACACATTAGTGAACCCATGAGATTATGCTGCTAACAAACTGTTTGCAGCTTGTGTCCGTGTCTGCGATGTGTGCGTGACTAAATAGGTCCTGATGCACGATGGTAGGCAGCTGACTCAAATCAGAAACGTCAGTCTCATCAGTATCAGTGGTTGACACATCTAAGCTGTGTTAAATAATAGTATTACAAATGTTCAATCCTATTTTTATATTCCTAAAATCTTTAAAAACCAAGTAGCAAATTTAAAAAGTCTGAGGAACTTCACTGGTTTTGAACATTGAGTATAACCTGTACTGAAGATTTTTGAAGGAAGCTGCGAAATAAAAACAAATTTAAATTTTAGAAATGTGTTTGGAAACATTTCAGCTGCTTTTCTTTCTCATATTTCACATGTAACTATTTGTGGTTTAGCTAGGAATTTTTAATACTCATTTGATTCAATGAACAGATGCCAAAGCTTCATCTCAAAATTCCGTTTAAGAGTTTAATTTATTTTTGAAAAGGAGCTAATAGGTTTTAAATATCTCTTATTCAGAAAAAAGGCTCAGAAACAAAACTCAGCCAAAGGTTAGGCTTGTTAAACACACATATCTATGAAACTCAGATCAAAACAGTGCTTCCTGCAATTAAAACATTTTCTACATTTCCCACTGGGCTCAAAATTCAGTCTTTTTGCTATTGGGACAGAAGGCAAGAATGATTTTTTTTTTAAAACTGTAAGTTTAGAAGCATCCAGATGTACAACTTCTGAACTACACAGAGCCACACCAAACATACGCATGCTTTGGAGAGGTCATCCCCCCTCCCATATGCTAGTTACTCATATGACCAAGGCGTGAGATAAAAGCAGTTATCTGATCCAAAAGTCAGTCAATTCCCCTTACACTCCAAGGCCAAACCAGATGCTTGAGCCTGCATTCCAGCAGCTTCCTCAGCCACTGCCAGATCAGCCCAGCCCAGCACCACCCTGAGCTCTGCTGGAGACCTCTGGGGGCCCCTGTCATGCCACCTCCCACCACCATCACCTCCTGCTGATGCTCCCTTCCCAATGCCACCACCAGGTGCTGAAAGGAACTTTGCAGCCACTCCCAGGCTGACTGTGCAGTGAATCCTAGAGAAAACTGGAACTTCGCTGACGGAGGGCAGACATTACTGCCAAAACAATTTGTTCTGGAGTTATGATGCCTAAGACACAGGTATCCAGGTCCAGTTTGTGCCTCAGCCACAAGCTGCTTGGCTTAGACAAAAATCTCAGTGTATCAATAGCTTTATACAAACCCAGCTTCCTGGCCAGGATTTTCAATCTCTCTTTGCATGCAGACATATTTTGAGGTTTTATAATATTATATTTGAGGTCAGCTATTTAATCAGTATATTGTTTTACAAAACAATGCACCTCTCACCACTGTTTAAAATCTAATTATTTTTCTAGATCAGTCTCTCCCGGAACACAGTTACTTTGCACAAATCAGGCCACCCAATTGGCAGGTATAAGCACTTATATATTAGAGATGGAGGCACTCTCGACGATAAAATAACCTGTTCAAATCTGTCAGACTAAGTAGGACACACAGAGAAAGGAATGTAAGAATCTTGGACTAATAGTTCTGTAAAAACAGATGATAAATCTCCTCAAATGTGTTATTCATTAAAAATAAGCAACTTGTGAAATTTGAGTATTTATCTGGAAGTTCCCTAAAACTACAGAAGCAAACAGAAAGCTTTCTTCTCTACAGTTAGGAGCTAAAATTTCTTTTCCTACATACGATACAATGATCATTTTGTTGTAATAAAATAATCTATGATTTAAAACAAACTACTCTCAGTTGCTGAGGATCCCACTAGTTGTGCAGCTAAAAAAATAGGTGTGTAAGCAATGTAAAATACATTTCATGTACCAATTTGCATTTGCCATCTCAGTTACTGTCTCTGGAGATAAGCTTTTCTCTACGTATCAAATCAGAGACACCAATGACCAGCTTCATTTCTCACATTTTTCTTTCTCTCCCTTCCCAGAATAATTCTCACCTTCTGCAATAGCACTTTTCAGTCCTTCACAAAGCTACACAGAATTCAATTCAGTAGATACTTAGATCAAATCACAGCTGACTAGAGCACCTTATGTATCCTAGTGTGTCTTAATATAAAGAATATTCTGGTTCACCTATTACTCAAAGTGCAGTAATCTGGAACCAAGAGATGTAATGACAGTCTGCACATTAACTTTGAAGTAAATTTCCTCCCGAGGAGTAAGAAAGAAGATAAATATAAGCATTGCCTCCTCCACTATGACGGCAGTGGTGCTTTATCTTGCATTATTGCCTGGTGGCCATTTGTTTCATTTAGAGGCTCTACTGGAAAAAATCCCTCAAGTTCAGAAAGGCCCTTAGAGGCCAAATCATCTCTGTCTCAAAGTTGAAACAAATATTTCAAATTCAAAATATTTGAAGTTTATTTAAAATCAAATTCAATAAAATTCAAATATTTTCATTTTAACCATTGCCAAGAAAAACCCTTGACAGCAACAGTCATTCATCCCTTAGTAAAACCAAAGAAAAGCACTCCAAAAATAATAATTTGAAAAACAAGGAAATAAGTTATGCAACTTTTTCTGTAATTCTGCTCTAAGCTCCAATACTCTCAGCTCTGACATATATTGATGCTTTGTTTTATCAACCCAGAAAACCCACACAAGCAGTTATACTGATGCAGAATGAAATCACCTGTTACACTGTCTTTGAAGGAGATCACAGGAGGATACATAGCAAGCACAGACCACTGCATGCATGCCCAGTGATATGGAAGCCAATAAACAGCCTCTTTCTGTATCTACATTACATATGGATTTATTATTGACTCTAGTAAGAATTCGCTTTTATTCTACTTGAAAATCTCACACTGAACTAAATGAGCTTCTTTTATAGGAATTTATTGTTAGGCAATAAAGAATTTAGTCTGCTATATGCGTGAATGAAAAATTACCAGCCATCTAAAACAGGTGTTACACTCAAGGACAGCTCTCAGCAAAATGCTATGGCCATTAAGCCACAGGATCAAAACTCATGCATTTCAACTACAGCATTAAAAAACTATCAGGTTAGTAGATTTCACATTTTGCAAATAATTTTACACAATTTGTACATCACTAACATCCTTTTCTTCTGTTACTTGAGGGGCAGTAAAAAACATTTCTGAATTTCAAATTGTCCTGCAGTGTCTCAGCCTAGGCACATGGCTAGGCACATCCAAGATTCTCCAAAGTGTTTTATTTAGAAGGCAATGTTGTAAAATGTACTCTGGCACCTTCAACCTACTTTTCACACAACGGAGCCACACTAAAACGATTAGGGGATTTCACCAGGATGCTGAGATGTTTACCTAGGAATCATCAGCAGCAGTATAAAAGGACTAAAGCTATGCTGGGTGTGTGTGTTTTCATCTTTCATCCTTTCATCCTTCTGAGCCTCCTTTATTAATGAAATTAATCATCCTGAATAGTAACTTGCTAATGAATGCAAACTGCTCTTGTCAATGTGTGTCTTGATCTTAAAAATCTGTGATCCTCCACACCAAGAGAATGCCCTTTTAATAACAACTAAGTCTTCCCTTCCCCACACAGACTGGGGGCTGTGGGGGGAATGTGTTGCTCTTTTCTTCTGCATTACTGGCTGTTCTACTGGAAGAATGCTAAACAAACACTACCGCTCTCATCAAGTTCTCAGTCACATCCTTCTCTCAGGCAAATTCAATTTTCTACACCTGCTTTAGCTTGCAAAATAAACACTAAACACATCTCAGGTAAGGATGCCATCTAAAACTTTCAAATCTCTGAAAAATGATAGAATTGATTCTGAGTAAGTCAGCTTCATGTTGTATCACACGTTTATTCTACAACTCTGTTAATACACAAGGTATATGTCCTGTACAAAATCTGTCATTTGACATCTAGCACCAACTGCTTTATTCAGTTTTCTCCAATTAGCAGAGTTATTTCCACCCAATTAAAAGAACAGGGTATGTTTAGTCTATGGACTATTCTAGCACACCAAACAAAAGTCTTTTGTGATCAATGAGATAATTCACAGAGAATGCATACAGCATAATCATTTTTATTATGTGTGAAATTCCAGATAATTAACCCCTTAAGAAGCAAGCTCCCCTGCACAGAGCTTCAGACAGGTCCTTCTTATCCACAGTGAGAGCAAATTGGCTCATCAAGTAACTAAGCAGCCTGCCTACTAGGGAAACAAAAGGGAAGAAAGTTCTCTGTTCTCAACTACACGTGGGAGCATCAGCCTCTTAACAGTCAAAAGCAGAGTTGCAAGGCAATAAACACTGTTTTTTTACAATTTGCACTATGAGTAAACATAAAGGCAAAGATAACTTCACCCCTCAACAATTCAAAAGCCAGTTCACTGGCTGATGAAAAGTCTTGCTGTATGAAGAGTCAGGAAGTGAAGAGGTTTTTATCCACAAGCAAGATAAAACTGAAAAGCAAACCCCCTTGAAATACAGTTTAACAAGACAAGAAAATTATATTCTGAATTGGAATTGAGTGTGTAATCAATTTTTTACATATATATGAAGTCTTTAATAGCAGTCTATTTCCAATTATATTTCAGAGATGGCCTATTTCTGGTTTCCCATTACAACCTGTGTTAATAATGCTCCAACAAGCCTGGGGCTGAGACATCACCTCTTCCTACATGGAATACATTGCATGATAATAACTATACAAACACTCATGAATCCTGTTTTGTACTCATTTTTAACTACCAACTCACCCAGAGAAATTGTTTTTACTCTTAACTCATTCAACCTCCTGTCCTTGAAACTGTTGAGCTACATGATTGTTAAAAGAACGAGGTGCATTTGGACCCAGAAGAATTAGGACAAAGGACAACACTGGCACAGGGAATAGGCAGACGTAGATGCAGTGACTGATATGTTGAAAATTAGAATGTTTCATCCTCTCTAGTCCTGCATTCTGAGGTCTCTTTTCAAAATTATCCTAGTGCTGACATCAGCCAAGATTTTTGCCACATCCTTATATACCAAATTTCCTCTTACAAGTCCTGTAGACTCATGACTTTGTCCAGTACTCTTCTGTGCGTCCATTTCAGCTGAATTCATGGTGGGGGTTTTTTCATATCTTACTCATCTTTCTGCTACAAATGTGTGTGGAAACTCTGAACTGCAAGGCACTGATCGGTGTTATTTGAAGGCTGAAATACACTTGTGCTGGGATTAGGTTCTCCATAAGTGAAGGAAGATACACTTGTGCTAGAATTAGGTTGTGAAACGCAGTCAACTCAACTGGAGAGAAAGATCAAACAGGTTACATAATCTCAGAATGGGACCAATAGGACAGGCAAGTAGTTATTTTTCTTCTATCTGAACTCACATAACTGCTTGGAGTTGAAATATAATTCAAAAGACAAGGATGAAAACTCAAACCAATAAATTAACAAAGCTGTTTTCAGCACCATGTTTAGATGATATGCAGTAAGCCTGGAGTGAAGACACACACCAAATAAAGAAGATCAATATTGACCAGCTGCCCTAGCTCTATGCCTCTTATACATTGAAAGAAAAAAAGACTGCTGAACAAAGACAGCCTGTGATCATGTAGGTAAAGATCACAACTTATGCTGCATGTTAGAAGTAAGACCAGAGATGAGGTATAAATACTAACATGAAATTCTGAGTGCTTACCTTTAAATTTACTCTACTTTTTTTACTACAGCAATGCAAGTCATGTACAAATATTGACTATAAATGTAAAAGCCTCTGATGAATGTAATATCTATGATATCTTATTAGAATGTCCATAAGTGAATATTGCTAGATCTTGTTTGAACCATGGCAGAATTTGAATGCAGAAATGTGAAGTATTCAATAAGCCCTGACAACTCCAAGAAATTCGATAAGCCCTAAAACCTGCAAGCTAAATTAGGCAAATGATTAATTCTTTGTACTGCCTTTGACAGCAGTTCCTACATGCAAACACAGACCCTCACAAATTATTCTGTATTAAGTGCTCCTAAGTCTAAGAAAAACCTTCAGACACAAGCACACATTTCCAAGAGTCGCTCTTGTCTAAAATAGATATTTAGAAAACTATATATGAGCTACCAAAGAAATCATCAATTCTACAATTGTTTTGCTTCATGAAGGACAAAAGTGTTACTTGGAAGAGGATGTGAAAACACAGTCTGGATTGCCAGAACTTAGATACCACTTTTTTTATAACAGGTGGTTTAGACAAATCCTGCTAAAGGCAACTCTAAAAGTTGACTTTAGGTTTTAGGTAAAAGGATTAGAAATGTTATACACAAATAATGAACCTCAAATAGCTTTACTAGTCAGAAAAAACAAAGTTGTGCTTCGGGTAAGCGGCAGTAGATAGAACAGCTAAGGAAGTTCATACATACCTTCAATGCATTTTTATGTCCCATTTTGTAAGAAACCACTTTGTGGATCAGTTAGTATATGAAATCACTTTTATGCTCTATCAAAACAGAATACAGTAGGCACCACATTCCCTCTGATTTACATGCTTTGGTTCTTATTCACAGTAGAGAGGAGTGGAGGATCACAACCTCCAGAAAATTTTTACATGAAGATAATTACATAGACCAAAAAGCTCCTGATCAAGCAATTGGACAATCTAAAGTCTCTGTTACAAAGCTTCAAAATCCAGCTCACACAAGGACTCTTGGCCTCATCTCTCAGATGCTGAAGTTGACAAACTGAATGCCCTGCTCTGCTGTTTGAAGACTGTTAAAAAAATCTTGCATATTTCACTAGTTCGGGCTTCATGCACTAGTCATCAGTCAACACGTGCAGCAGCTGAATAAACAGAGGTTTGCACTGAACATAAAGATTTCTTTTGATTTGTAATGAAAACCATTACTGGCCATCACAGCTCACCTGATATGGAACCAATAATGGTTTTACATGTCAGGCATCAAAGAAGTCTAAGCACAGAACCCAGCCTGAACTCTGGCATTTATGCCTCTTAAGACACATATTGAACACAGAAATACTTCCCAGTTTTCTACATGTAAGACTTCTCATCCCTGTGTTGCAGACCTGACTAAAACATTATCCAAAAATAGTATTAACCCTAAACAGAGAGTTGGGATTGTTTTGTTTTGTTTTTCATGAGGAAGCAATAATCCTCCTTAAAAGGAAAGCATTCTTTTCCCATTTCTTTTTTCTGGGGTTCTATTGAATACCTAACAGACAATTATCTGCACTTGACATCTTTAGGCACCTCACTCTCAATTCCTACTAAAGGGTGCTTGTGGACAGAAGCCAGAGAAATCATGTTCTGGTCTTTACAGTCTTTCTTATCATCCCCTTTTGCCTCACAAAACAGGTGTCCCTAACAGAACCAACATGTGTGAAGTAGCTGTGAACCTATACAAGCCCAGCTAATGATAACAATACATGAAGCCAGTGACTGAAGAGAGTCAGGATGCAACTCCTTTTGGCTTTCCATATAGCATGACACATCAATCAGATGCATTATGTACATCTTCCCCTGCATTAAAAAAAAATAAAATTATATCACACAACCACACTGAGGTCAGCAAAACATACTAGGTCCTGTCAGTGTGTGTAAGGATTAAAATGCAATGTAAAGCCACTGCCAAGCAGAGGGCTCTGGACAACTGCAAGATGTACAGTGAAGCAGAAAGCAAAGTCCAAAGCATTAGCATGGCCTATGTAGAAGAATCGGGATGACTGCCAGCAGTAGTCAGGAAAGAAGAGCAAGCATGGAATCTCAGATGAAACAGGGTACTTGTATGTCACTAGACAGATACTGATGCATCAGCCAAAAGGTCCCCAAACTTCCTGACAGAAAGATACATAGCCATAAATTTCTCAGGCAGATACCTACAGAAAGACACAAAGAATGGAAGGACTAGCCTTGGTGACAATATGGATCTGCAGGAAACCAGTAGTAAATGGCCACCAGCTCAACAGTTATTAATCACCAGTCTTTGCATCCAGTCTGTTTTCCACCTATCTGGCAGACCTCAGTTGATTGCTTTCCAATTTGTCTTAAAGAACACTATGGAAGACAACATCAAAAATCAAGGCAAAGGACATTCACTGCACTCCTCTCAGCCACTGAGCCAGTTATGTCACCACATAAGGCAAACATGTTGGTCAGCCAAAATTTACCCTTCAAAAATTCAAGCAGACTATTCCAAATCACCTCCTTGTTCTTCATACAGCTTTGAACAGCTTCCGGGATAATCTATTTTGCCATAATCTTCCTGTGGACTAAGGTTAGGCTGATCCCCCTGGGCTCCTGTTGGCCTCTTTGTGAAGAGAAGTCTCATGTTCACCCAAATCCATCCATGGTGAAACTCACCCAATCGCCATGAGCTTCCAATGACAGACATTGCAGCAGCACTCCACTGATATCAGCCATTTCCCTTAGGATCTCAGATGCACCCCATCACATTCCCTGGACTTGTACATGTACAGTTTTATTTAACAAGTCCCTCACTAGATCTTCTCCCATCAGGGATAGTATTTCACTCCTTCAAATACTGTCACTAAGCAAAGGAAACTGAATCCAGGCCCAAGAGAAGACCTTATCTAAAGCAAACAAGACAATGAACAGGTCAGTGTTTTCCATATCCTTCATAACTACATCCTCTGCTTCATTCAGCGGAAGGTCCACATTTTCCTTAGTCTGCCTTGTACTTACTGTGTAAGACCCTTTTGTTGCTATTTACATCCCCCATAGACCTCAAATCAGGCTGAATTTTGGCCTTTTCAGTTCACTCCCTCCATGCCCAGGTAAAGTTTCTGATCCCTACCAGACAATCTGTTCATTCCTGTTGAGGAGATTGTCCTTGGAGACCAGCCAGTCCCCCTGGGTCCCTCTCCTTCAGATCAATCTCTTACAGGATCACTCCTACCAGTTCCCTGACCAAACTGAAGTCTGCTCTCCTGAAGTCAAATAAGTCCAATATGGCAGTTCCATTATAATCTTTCTCCTCACTGACAGTTTTAAATGTCACCATTTCACAGTTGCAGCTGCCACATCCATCATCAAGCCCAAATCCATTCTTCATTATTCATGAGTAGCAGGTCTGACAGGACAGCTCTGCTTGTGCAGCACCTGTGTCAAAAGACTCAGGAACAATTACCAGGGGTATGGGATGTAGCTTCCAGGAAACAAAGTTTCATCTTATGGAAAACCACAGGATTACGTTTGTTTTGCATAAGATCTAGTCAGCTAACAGTTAGAAAGCACAACCAAAAATCAATGCTCTGCCTCTGCTTGTCTCCCATGATGCATAGAAGAACCAGATGTATGGAATACAGAGGATCCAACACAGCACATTTCCATTGCACAACTTCAGGCATGACTTCCATAAGGGTTACAATATACCTTTAGCAACCATCTGAATTCTTTGGAGGCTGAAGACTTCATTTAAGTGCATCAAGAACATGCACTGATGTCAGTCTAGCTTTTCAGTATTAAGAAAATGGAAAAAGAAGAAATGAAAGAGGCAGTCATGGAATTTGACAACACAGTCTTTGTTTATCATTTTGAAGATCTGAATCTCCAGCATACATGGAATTTTTGAAGGATTTGACTGTCGAGAAGGGAAACAGAGTCCAGATGTCCAGTACTCAAATAACAGAGCCACTGTACAGTTGCTGGGGAGACAGAGTGAAAGAAGTCTGGCATATTTATGTTCTGTTTGAGTATTAAAATATGATTGTCTGATGAAAAAGCTGAATGAAGGTTTAGATTTTGACAGCAGAAGGAAGGACTCTCAAAAACTGGAGACTGCTAAAAAACTGCACTATGTCTAGACTAATGTTCAAGCACTTCTTTTTTGTTTTTTAAGGTCAAGTGTGGATCAAGGAAGGATAAAATACGGAGGTCATCTTCCATGAGAAGATCTTCATCAGGAATCCTTTCCTTGGGCTTTTTAAGTGGCAGAGTTCTGAAATCGCTTAGTAGGCCATCTCCTCCTATTTGGACGGACACTCATACTGACATGGGTCACACAGTCATGGTTCAAAGACCCTGCAGAAGGCTGCAGCATTTTAGATAGTTAGTTGGTTTGGGCCTTTGTAGACAGCATGTTTCAGCTTCTTAGGGCTCTGCTTCCTGCAAAGTGATTTTATTCTTAGGAGCAGACTGTCAGAAGCCATGCACACTCCTTTTTCAAAGTGGCTTCATGTCTGCTCTTCTGCTAGTCTGCAGTACAGACCATTCAGCTAAAGAGAGAAGTTTGCCATATTATTTTTCAATCAATACCTTTCCCAACTAAATGCTGGCAACTCTAGCCATATTTTGAGCTTACTTTCCAAGCAAGAGAGCTGTATGAGTCAAAGGTGAGAAATGAAAATTCATACCATACTCAGTATGAAACACAGTATGAAAACACTGAATCCTCTAGCTTGAAGAAGTAGACCCAACACATGCATGCACCCCTCCAAGAGGACTTCTGGAAAAGCTACACACAGAAACATTCCTTAGTATTTCCTAAGCTACCGTCCTGCTACTTAAAGTCACTCCACAGTTAAGGTCCAACTGGAAGTTGAAAGCAGACTGCACAGATAGCAGTGACAATTACTGAGAATTTCAAAAATGCATAATCTCTACTGACACCTGGCAAAAGAGTTGTAAATGCTAAGACATAGAAATCCTTCCCAAAGAGGCTTAAAAAACAAATAAATAAGGAACTTTAGTCATCTGATGTGCATTTGCAAAATTGCTGTGGGAATAACATGGTTTTCCCTGTTTTCTGTCCTCACAATGCATACTATAGCATTGTAAGAGTTGTATCAGGCCCACAGAATTGCTACAGTTTGGGTGCAGCTCAGGAAAAGAAGTATAGGAAGGAGGAACACTGAATGAACAGAAGGAAGGACTGTAAAGCTCAATAATGCTCAATAATTCAGCTAAGTTTTAGCAGAGCCCTGCAGCAACATAATTATTGAGCAGAGTTGGCAATATTTTTCATGCAGACACCTTACACACCCCCAGCATATGACAGCAGTTCTACATGCCCTTCCTCTTTGCTCTGTGAAACAAATAATACTTTCCTTACAGACAGAGTAAGTTTGTAATTTATACTCCCCCTTCCTCTTCCAATACTGCACGTGGGAATACTTGGTCATTAAAGTCATAGATTACAAGAGATAAAGATGTACCTCTATGAAGGTCCATCTATAATCAAGAGGACACAATTCTATCCAAAAAATATGTAACATCCCTCACACATTTTCCTCAATAGCATCCTGCACAAGGAGGGATGGAAAGACATGGGCTTACTTCTACCCAGTGATGGTTCTTCATCCCTTATCTCACACCCACCTCTAGCATTCAGTATTAGGAAACAGTTTGTGACTTTCTAGACCCATTTACAAGTAAAAATATGCATAAAAAATAGCTATAAATGTGCAGTCATAACACTCACAGAGAATGTGGTATGAAGGGATTGATACAAAGGCATCAAAAGGAGTAGAAAGGCTACCAAAAAGAAAGGAACTCAAGAAAAAAGTTTCCCTTGCTGTAAAAACAGGGAGGACTTTTGCAACCGATAATCAACAGCTGTTATCACTAATTACTGAAAGATAAATAACATATTTATGGTATTTCATCTTTAAAATTATGTTCTATCTGCCCAACTTCATCTGCATTCACTCTGTAGCATTAAACCACTTATACCTTTGGGCCAAAGTAAGCGTTCACAACTCGGAGAAAGGGAAGCAGTTCTATTTAAGCTACATGATATTGAAAACTCTTTCCATTATTGTGGAAAGCCTACTAGGACTCGAGACTTTAAAAAAGAACCAACAACACTGCAGTTTCCTTTACTAAGTGAAAGGATTGCTTCTTGCATAAGAATAAAATTTTCTGAGAGCATCTTTTCAATTTAGCTGTGACTGTAACATTTTCCTGGCTTATATAGGCATTCTGATGTCATCACACAGCCAGCTGCCTGGTTTTTTTTCATTTTGTTAAAACCAACCAAAATGTCTTGACGTTCTTACATTACGAAAATGCACACATGGCACAAGAGAAGGCTTCATGTGTATGCAGTAAGATTGCAAGAAAATTAAAATAATTAATAGTTCAGAAATTCAGGCAATTCAGAAATGAAAAATCTAAATAAGTGTCAGAAGAAAACAAAGTTAATAATCTCCTAGTTCCTAAGCCATCAGTATAAGGGACAAAAATAAAACACCAAAGCTCAAACACGGTAAGTCACGGAATGCAGAACTTGAAAACCACCTGAGCTCTACTCATTAAATTACGTACGCTATATAGAGAAAATGTTAAAAATATTTTGATGGCTATCTAGCAATGCAAACAACATATCTGTCTCATAGACATAATGACTTGTATAAAATCGCAGAAACAAGCTATGCCAACATCTGCCCATCTTCAAACAGCCTAGGTTCAAATCACAATGGAAAGTCAAAATAGAACATATTAATTTGGATTGAATAGGAGAAGACTAAAACATCCACTTTACAGTAAAACACAGTTCCTTATTTTTACCCCCTGTGAAAATGTAAGATGACTGAAAAAACCAAAACGAAAAGTGCTGTCAGTGAGACCTTTGCTCCCATGTCCCTTCTGCTCCTGCTATGGCCATGGCACAAATCTTTTGCAACAACATTCATGCAGGTTGACGGATCCCAGAAAACTAATCTCTTCATAAAGTTTTTCCAGGAAATGGTTTTGGCATGCTAGTGATAATTTCCTTTTCTTGACAAGCACTCTCTACCCAACAAAAGCTCTTGTTTGGCCCACAGCTCCAGAGAACACCTGTGCTTTTTGCTCCATCCAGCAGATCCAGCACTGCAACCAATCTCACTTGGTCCAGCTACACAAGCTGTACTCAAATGAGAAGATGGCTGTTCCCTGCTTTTGTTCCACTTCACTGAGGTAAAATATGCTCAAGAATCAGCAGGTGTGCATTGCAGATTAAAAACAACTCAGGAAAGGCGTTCTAATGAACCCCCAAGATCCCTATTGCCCCAAAAATGGGATGGCCTACTGAATTCAAAATGACTACACAAAACATATGCTAAAACTTGATTTAAGATTAACAAACTATGCTTTCAAAAAACATCTGACACCAAAACACAGGATTCAAGCGTGGACAAAGGTCTGCCCAAATCATATGCAAAAACACTGGGCAAGTTTCAGAGAAAATATGTTTGCCTCAGTTATGTTGTAAACTTTACAAAATTAACTGGGCCAACAAAATGAAAATGTTTCCCCGCGACTATCATTTCCTGATGCCCATATAACAATCTCAGTTCATGCTAAGTCAAAGCTCAGAGACTTGAAGACATGCTACACACTGAGACATATGCGAACTGAGACTTTCATAAAGTTTTTCATTGTTTATACAGTTGGTAACCATTTACTGCTAAAAGCAATATGCAGTAAAGGGGTTTTTGTTGAGGTTTTCCTTTTTTTTTTTTTAAATGAGTTGATACCACATGTTTTCATAGACAAAAGAAAAAATTCTTTAAAAGCCAAAGCAGCCAGATTCATTTTGGAAAGAAACTTGCAAAATCCCAATGAACCACATCTGCAGAGTAACTGCAGCAATGATATAAAGTGATTCCCACTAGTTCATAGTTCCTGTGTACTAATGTAAAAGTTTTATCCCTTTGTTTTAACACAGCATTGTCCCTGAAAAGGCTCCTCCTACCTTTGCTACTGTCTAATTAGTTTAGACCCCACTCTACTAAAACTGGTTAAACATTCCCACTGCATCCATCAAACCATGCCTTCTTCCCATGAGATTCTCTGTTGACACCTCTACAAAATTAAGTAACTCAGATGTGACTGGGGCAGCCAAACAAAGCACGAATAACCTGTAACTCTTGCAGTAAATTTCACTGGCTTGGAAAATTAAATATCTTGGACTAAAGCAGTCCCGAAATGACTTCAAGGAGTTGCACAAAAGTACTGACTCCATCTCCCAGCTCTGAGCCGTTAAGCTGTCTCATTTCAAAGCAATTCCACAAGCTGGCTTTAGCTATAAGCATTCCACATTTTAAGAAGTGTTGGGTTTTTTTAACGTGAGCCTGCAATAGGAAGCCACACATATTCAGAAAGTGAACTCTGAAAGCAAGTCACAGACTTGACCAGACTACTCTGAACCAAAACATGGAAAGTACAGTCTACCCCTACAAAAGAAGGGCTTCAGTGTCTTCCCAAAGAAATCCCTTGGGAAATCCAAGAAGCCTGTCTTGTCTCTCACTTCATCTGTTCATTGTAGTGGGGAAAAAATTCCATCTGTGCATTGAAAGTTCTCAAATCCGGCGCTACAGACTGCATGCTGTTAAATTAGTGCATTCATTAGTACAGTGTTTTGGAAATGTGCCTATACATTGTGTGGGGAGGAGGAAAGATCTTTCATTTAAAAAAAAAAAAAGACAGAGACAGAGAAAAATTGCCCCAAGCTGGTCTATCCTAACATCTCAGCATCAGCAAAAATTATCACAGGAATTCCCCTTATGAGTTTTTACACAAAACAGATGACCTCAAGCATCAGAGTAACTGGTAGCACAATTACAACTTGATCATATGTCATATATCTCCTGAAAAAAAGCATATGTACTATATGCCTTCAGCATATTGTTGACTTGTTTGCTTTCCTTTGGCATCTTTATTTAGATTGACACAAGTATGGACACCCCTACTTGCACACATCTATGTATACATCACAAAGAAGAAAGCTAGCTAGGTTTACCATTTTCAAAAGAAACAGAAGAAAGCCCCTTTCTCAGCACCACCATATGCACCTGATCCTAGCTGCCTTTCCCATTGCATTTCACCTCCCATGAAAAGCTTCTACTTTTTACACTTAATTGAGTATGATCATCTTGCATAAGAAGTTACCTCCCCACTTTTGCTCATGTTTATGGACAATTACTGGTTACTTTGTTGTACAGCCGTTTAAAAAAAATTACTGAACTTGGGGTTTGCCATCCTTGGAAGTTGCATCCTCTTAGTGTTGACTACACTGGCTGTGTTTTGACACTTGTCAAGGAAGGTGATTCCTTACCAACCTTGTCACCTAACTTTAAGGGTTTTTCCACCAAGAACTCAACTTATGGAGCCCAACTCCATTGACTTATAGGCTCCTAAGAAAGCCAATTACTTTCTTTTCTTGATGCTCATTATAATTTGAGGCATCTAATATTACTTAGCTTTCAGTCTTCCCTCCCCAAGTTTAAGACCTGACACTACTGATGCCCATATTTCTATGTGCATAAATACGCTCAAGATCTAGTTTTACATTGTTTGTACTTCAGCCTCTGCCTTTCCCATGACTTCAGAACTCCTGCCTACACGTCTTCTTCCCATCTGTGGATCTGAGTTTAAAGAACATGAGGCTCATCTACAAACTAGTACTTAAGCCTGAATCTGGAAGGACTGAAGTGCATCAGCAGTTTTCCACATAGAGACAGAAGTCCTCTGAGTGCAGCAGAACTACTTGGGTGTGTAAAGTTACTTATGCACTTAAGCACTTTAAGATCTGTCCTCGATTTTTAAAGCAAGTTTTCTGCCAAAATGGCAAGGAGTTCCACAACAATCAGCAGTTCTTGGGAGATTTCCTCTTCTTGTTCTAAATCTTCTAAGAACAGCTGTTCTGGAGAAAACTTGGCCATATCTGAATGTCCAGACAGGCTCCAAAACCACAGGTGCAGGCTCCAAGCCAGGGATGCATATGTAAGTCTGTCTGAAATTCAATGAGATTCAGGTTTTCTCCTTTCTCTAAGTACAAAGCTACCCACCACAGAAGGCACAGGGATCAAAAATGAAGTTTCAGCAGTGGACATGTATTTGCTGCTCACATGATGCAGCCAACAATATTAGTGAGATTTAGGGTTGAGACGGTTTATCAAGAGTTTTTGCACTGTTCTCACTACTGACTTGTCCGGTTGCATTAAGCTTAGAGTATTTTAGTACTGCAGGTCAGTAGGGAAACAAGAAAAACTAGACCATGCAGTGTGTGGGCAGGGTTCTTCAGGGCAGAGGACTACCTTGCTATATGACTAGAAAAGGCATTTGTTCAAGGCATGATTACAGTATTACACACACTGTAACCAGCAAACACTGGTCGGAACAGCCCTGAGAGTAATTCCTTCTGAAGTTTTTGTTCTTTATAAGCTCTACCAGGTAGCACTAGACATGAAGCAGAAACTGAAGTAACATTAAGATAATTTGTAAGATCTACTCAGTTTTCTGTTAAAAAAACCTGGCTTTAAAAAAAAAAAAAAAGAAAAATAAGAGTTGTTCCCACCTACAGTTGTAGCAATTCCTGTACCATTTTCTAGCATACCTGTCTTTGATCTCCTCCAACAGAAAGTTTGCTGTTAGTCAAACGTTCAACAAGCTAGATGGTTTTTTCCTGCCATCAGCCACTGAGAGCAAATCTGGGTGGAGTTCTTTAAATCTTTCTTAATTCGCTCATATTAGTTTCACAAGAAGCATATTAATTTGTTCATATTACCCTCCTGGTGTGTTGTGAGACTTGAAACCACATATTTAGCTACCTATTTGAATCTTGTACCACAAACACCTTCTTGAGAACTCCACACAAATGTCCATCAACAGTCATGATCTAACAAGTGGGAAAGGTGAAACAATTTTAGATACTCAAGTTTATGTTATGACATTATTGGCTTTGTGGCTAAATTGTTCCTTTAACCGTTTTTTGCTCAGTCAGCTCAAGACTACATTTGCATTAGGGGGTGATCTTTATAGTCTTAATATGTTACTAAACCTCTCAACCATGTTCATTACACTAGACATCACCAATTGTGTTTTATTAAAGGCTAAAAGCATACTCTATTTTATGCACTATGACTCAAGTCCAACACTGTAGATATCAAAAAATCTTAGTTTGAAATAATCACTAAAAAAATCAACTCTGAAAAACTGTTTATTCAAAACTTGACATAGTCTACTGAATTTGGAGTACAGCAGGGAAAACCTCAAACTGATCAGCAAAATAAATTTAAAATACTCTCTAAGTCATATTCCAACAGCTACAGGTCATTCACTCCCACGTACAAACCATTTTGAACTTCCAGGTAGCATCAAACTCTGGTACTACCAGAGTGCTGTCTTTACAGCAAGAGAAGCAATTCTTAGAATTTTGCAGCTTGTAAGCAGCCGGTGCAGAACATAAAGTGGTCTCTAACGCTCAAACACACTTTAAATTGCTCACTTGTTGTTGGCCTGTTAGAGGACTTCGGTAAGTCTCTAAAGAGACAACTTCAGTAAAGATCCACAAAAGCTCAAGTAAAACCTATGACAGCTTTTCATGCTCTTAATTGTACTTTGTCTCCCTTAAGCTGCAAATTCAACTGTACTTTAAGGTGTACTCATGATTAAAAGTCAAGAGAAAACAAGTTCTAAACTCTCTAGAGCTCACGGGTTAAAACGAAAGCTCAGGGTTCATTACTATAGAAGCAGCAGCAATAAACTGACACCTCTACCCCTTGATATCCCTCAGTCAATGCTGACTAGCAACGGACAGCAGCTTTGCAATAAATATTGCTGGATTTGTCATACCTAACTGCAGTGGGTTTCTCCTGTCATCTTGTAGGTGGGAGTTAGTGAGGGGACCCTATGTGGTATGACTAATTTAAAACATGCCCAAACAGCCAAACCATTTGTCATGGTCATCACTCACAACAAAGTCCCACGTCAGTTTTCAATCAGTATTTTCTTGGCTTGCAGTTTCCTTCCTCTGCTTCACAGAGGCACCACTACTGGCGAAGAAGAGCACAACGCACACAGAGCGAGAGCAGGACAGATACTGTGCTACTTAAACATGGCAAGGAGCCTGGGGTGGGAATGCAGGGCAAAACCTACTTGCTTTTTAAAGGATAAAGGTTCTTCAGGAGGTATGGGTATGCATTTCTAACAGAGCCTGGCATGGACTCCGGAGCTCATGAAGAACTGCAGTAGCAAATGCCTTAAAAATTAGAAAGCAAATGCCTTAAAAGTCAAGAAAGCAGCTAGGTTTTCCTCTCTGTGCTCAATAGGAGAGTACTGTTTGCTATCCCAACGTAGCCCCCAATTATTTTGTCAACAGGAAAAGCACTATATAAAGGATGAACCTGATAGAAACGACCGATACAGATTATGTCATCTTTAAGCTTTACTGTTAGGGAGGCTGATTTTGTTTCCATACAGAACTCCAATAACTCCACTCTATCAGAGCATTAATTCCAAACATTACTCTGCTGAAGTCCTCCACATTAGAAACAAAATAATGCCACCCACCAAAACCTAGACATTGGTCTCATTTTGGACCACAATGAAATGTGGAAAGGCAATGCTAATGGAAAAAAAGTCAGTCAGCATCTTTCATAATTTTTGAAGAAAAAAAAAATTCAAAAAATTGAGACAGAATTGCTCTAAACTTTTTTAAGAGTCACAAAATTTACAAAATATATTCATACTAGCATTCTCAAGTGTCATCCTGATGTCTTTTGTTTAAATACATGTAATACTGAAGAAGGAGAGAGCAAAAAGGAAAGTGAACATACCATATGCATATATCTACAAGTGGCAAGACTCCCAAACCTGCCACATAAATTTATTGCATCATCTGTGGCTCAGTCAAAATTCATTAGCTCCATATGACTGTATGTGACTATGGGAGAGTGTGCATGTGCATATTCACACATCTGCTTTCAATCGTTACACAGGAAATGCTACACAGTAGACACATGAAATGTCTTTACGACCTGTACCAAAGTGTGAAAGAGACAGAAAGAATGTAAGAGAGGGAGAATTTTTTCCTTCCCAAAGGAGAACTGAGCTACAAAAATGAGCCACTACATACCAAGATTGTTTTGCACTTCTACTAAAGGGTCAGTAAAATTTTGGTTTAGGGATTGATACCAGTACGTTCGGATGAAGTATACAAAAGATAGGTTGCTTTTTTAGTAGGAATTACCAACCCGTATCATACCAGCTTCTTGAGAAATGACTCAAAGGAAGCTCAGTTCTATTAACCAAGTCTCCAGTGAAGACAAGTGTGACATGTGACACTATGTTCCACTGCAATAAGCAAGATTTTATTTTCTATATTCAGCTGTGACTATAATAAGCAAACAGAAGGTGTAGGGAGTGGGAGAAGCCAACTACAGAGCTCCAAATGTTAAGGCCTAAAAAAAGTTCCAAAGTACTCTCTGTGTTCTCCATTCACTGAACCTCCTGTCATGTAATGGGCCAATTCAAGTTCAAGTGGCA
The DNA here is from genome assembly GCF_001604755.1 of Lepidothrix coronata. Classification (NCBI taxonomy): domain Eukaryota; kingdom Metazoa; phylum Chordata; class Aves; order Passeriformes; family Pipridae; genus Lepidothrix; species Lepidothrix coronata. Next base: position 10,105,257 of record NW_016690180.1, read on the forward strand.
AGTACCCAAGGACCTAATGAAGAAGTAATGAACTACTTCCCTTAGCTGAAAAGTAGTTCCCAGTTCCGATCCACCTGGCAGGATTCTCTGCTCTACATGAAGCTCCAACAGAGGCACTAAGTCATTCTGATTCAAACAACTACTAAATGAACAAGGCCAAAACAGTGCCTATAAATGTTGTCTTTAACACCAGACAGCAAAAGAAATATCTACTTTGATCACAAGCAGATGGCAAGTTGAATATGAGTCAGCAGTGCCCTGGAAGTCAGGAGGGCCAACCATGTCTTGGGGGGGAACCAGGAAAAGCATTGCCAGCCTGTTGAGAGAGGGGATTGCCCCACTATGCTCTTCACTGGGGTGGCCTCACCTGGAATATTGTGTGCAGTTTTGGGCACCACAATATAGGAGAATATAAAGCTATTAGAGAGTGTCCACAGGAGGGCAACAAAGATGGTGAAGGGCCTTGAGGGGAAGCCATATGAGGAGAGGCTGAGGTCACTTGGTCTGTTCAGCCTGCAGAAGAGGAGACTGAGGGGAGACCTCATGGCAGTCACAACTCCCTTGTGAGGGGAAGAGGAGGGGCAGGCACTGATCTCTTCTCTGTGGTGACCGGTGACAGGACCTGAGGGAAAGACCTGAAATTGTGTCCAGGGAGGTTTAGGTTGGAGATTAGAAAAAGATTTTTCCCCCAGAGGGTGACTGGGTGTTGGAACAGGCTCCCCAGGAAAGTGGTCACAGCACCAAGCCTGACAGAGTTCAAGAAGCGTTTGGATGATACTCTCAGTCACATGGTGTGACTCTTGGGGATGATCCTGTGCAGGGCCAGGAGTTGGACTCAGTGATCCTTGTGGGTCCCTTCCAACTCAGCATATTCTGTGATTCTGTGTTTCTGTAATTTCAGTCCCAACCTTGGCTGCAAGAGCATCCTATCTACAATTCTTACAAAAGAGTTTGGGTAGATATACTGAAAGACATAGGCACTTTCATCTCTTTGGAAGTCATATAAAAGGGAGGACTCCTCCTTAGCTATGTCTCTACACAATGTAATTTTGTAGTGAGTAGAGGGTCAGAGAGCTCTCCTAGCTTTATGTACACTTAACGGACCTTGGCATTTCTGCCCCGGTTCTGGTTTTGAAGCAGCACCCACGGGTCTGAAGAATGGTTTAAACAACATATACAAGTGATATTTTAAATAATGGAGGGGGGAAGTTTAAAAGACAAATAATGGGATTCTACAAAACCAGTAACCTGTATCTGTGGATATCCACGTGTCTCTTAGCTAGTTGTTTCTTACACTAACTGTGTATTTAGCACAGCCAAATCTTTCCACATTTGCAGTTCCTTGTAGAGAGCTTCTGCGCCAGCTCAACCCCAAGATTAATTTAGTGAACATCATAAACTACTTGGGAGGGAATTTATAAAACCAAGTAAGGAACAGTAGACATTTTCAAAGCTACTAGAATTCTACAAGCACAAAACAATCTTCGTACAAACATCTCCTCAGTCATTTGCTCTTGTGAAATAGCTTTAATTATTAAAATTTTCCTGGCAGAACAACACTCCTCCTCTAGATGTTTTCATGTCTCACATAAGTCTTTCAGGACAGTAACTACAACAACTATAAATCATCAGTGTATATGAAATTCTGAGAGTCAGGTGATCATGCTAGTTATTTGCCACTGTGTTTTCTTTTGTATTTTTCCAAACAATTTTCAATATGCAGATATACTTTCATACAGCACACTTAAAATGCTAAAGGAGAAACATTGTAAAGCTGCTGAAAACTGAATAATTGCCATTATCTTCTTTACACACTGTTAGTAGTTTATTTGCAGACAGAGATATCATCTAAGAAACATTATCTCGATAAGAAGCTGTTACTTTTTTTCATATCACAGTGTTTTGTTTAGCGCAATCAAAATAATTTTTTTTACCTTTATTTCCACTTATGGCTTGAAGATGCTAATCAATATTACAAACAAGGAACAGGAGCAAAAAAATCTATACATTTGTATGTACTTACTGTAGTACAGATATTTTAGAAGTGTGCGAATAAGAGTGATTTTATAGTAAGGAATAAGAAGTGACTAATTTTAACTTACCACTTGAAATGTCACACAGAATATTCAAATCAACACTTCAGGGAAGTTATTTTGCTTGACTACTCTAAATGGGATAATCTTGTCTAGGTCCTCTATCATAACATCATTCAACACAAACCAAAAGCTACCTTTCCAATCTTGATGCTTGGCAACCACAACCTACGCCAAAATCACATGTTTATCAGCAGTGCCATTTTTCCTGTCCACTGTAATTTCCTGTCCCTCCCCGAAACCTGGGACCCTTCCTGACAATGTGTACTCTGACCTGTAGGGCTGAGCAAAACTAACACACCAGTGTAGATTTGATGATGGCATTTCTTAGCAGTCACTAACAGATGGGAGTATCCAAGTACATAAGGCCTCCTAATTCTGTTCCAGAGGATTTAAACCATTGTGTTACATCTAACAACAGATACTGATGAGATATAATTTATCAAAAGTCAAACCTCCAACTTAAAAAATTCGTTTTAATTTACAATCAGAGACCAAACATAAATCTATTGTTTATTGTTTGGCTGCCCTTTCCACAGCAGGAAAATGTACAGTGCACTGCAAGAGACCATTCATGGCAGGGCCAAGAAGAGCAAGTAAAGCACTAAAAAAAAAGGAAAAAAAAAAAAAGAGAGAGAGACAGATCCATAAGGGTTCACAGGAACTATCTGCAGAACAGTAATTCTCAAACTGTGTCTTCTCAGTGTGCTTGACAGTGAAGATGTCTCTGAAGGAGAATGGATACTTTTCATTAAATTTCCAAGGTCTCCTTCCCTTGGAGACTACTGACTTTGTTTCAAAATGCGGAATATGTAAAATTTTCTTGAGAAAGGATATTTTTTTGATGTTTCATGTTTGTGTGCTTTCGGGCCAGAGAAGGGAAGGGAAGACTCTCCGGGAAGGGAAGACTCTCCTGGAAGGGAGATTTAATCCGTGAAACAAAGAGCAGCTAACAAGCTCTAAGTGATGTCCAGGTGCTAGAAAAAGAAATACTTACTGGTAGAATTGCCTTGTTAAGGTTTAGGGCTTGATATGCTTCAATGATCTCAGACCTAGGGGGAGGTTAACAAAGCTTGGGAAGAAGGATGAACTACTGAGAGTGGACACAAAGAATGCAGAATTTATGGGCCACAAGGACATTTGGCAGAACTCCCAAGATAAGGAAGAAACTAATAAAGCCAACTCAGCAACTGTGCTGAATCAGCTCCCACTGGGTAAAAGGTAATTCCAGCAGGGGGAAATCGTGACCACTAACTCACGGACCACTTACCCAAGAAACCCACCAACTCAAAAGAAGAGAAAGACCAAGCATGTGGACTAATTAGCATGAGAAGAGAGTAGCCAATGAACATTAATTCCTTTGTTTGCTAAAATGTATAAATAGTAAAAAGTTTTGATAGTTGGTGTGCTTGACTTGTAAAATACCACCAAGCACCCATGCTTTTACAACTCTGAAATAAATAACCAGTGTCTCTCTTGAGTGTGTAACTACTGGCTTGTCGCACACTGGGTAACAAATCCAATTTTTGTCGACAACACTTTGAAAAGCCACTCAAAGCCTTACCTGGTGTTAGCAGACACCTGCTTCTCAAATCAACGACCTTCCACCTGCTGCTGGCTTACTGCTATATCTTTGGTCACTGTAATACAGAACAGAAGTCACCATGATCCATGTGAGGCAACCAGAAATGCCAGGGACTTGGCACTGCCTATTGGGTGCCACACGTGAGCTGGATCACCTACTCACCACTGTGAACACTGTAACGCTGATCTGTACAGTGGGAGCCAATGCCAGGAGCAAGGTTGCCAGGTAGCATCTGTTTAATAAACAGCAACCTTCAGCTTTAAAAAAGGAGAAAATTCAGCAGCAACAGGGCTGTCCCAAAGCTCATCCAACCTTCATTAATAATGCAAATGCATTAACGCTATGGTTTGAAAAAATTTGGTTGCCAGGAATACCCCTTAATTGATGAGCCATGTAAAGCTGAGTGGGAAAACCGCACTTTCTAAATGAGTCTACTAATCTCTAAATTAATCAGTGACAACTCTTGTGTGAGACAGCTGACACCTGTATTTCCTATGGCTATAAGTTAGAAGCACTCTTCCAATAAATTGCTAACACTAAACAGTCAAGGAAAAAAAAGGGGGGGGAGAGGGAACCAACCACACAAAAACCAGAAAGCCCCCTTGCTAAAATGAATTTTTTGGGACAGTAAACCTGTGAACAAGAGCTTTCATTTCTTGTTACTTCTTAAGTAACAAGAGTTAGAAAGCGGAAGGATCAAACATCAGCCACAGATGGAGAAACTGCATAGCAATGAAAGCTTTCAACATCCCACAAGAAAGCAAGCCAGGATAACGCAGGAAGGTTTAAACAACTGCAGCTTGAGAGCAGTTTTTTGCATCACAGACTCAACACACACGCCCACTAAGAATACCACTTTGCTTCAAAAGCCTGATTTACACCCAGAGGTTTTACTTTTTGAAGGATTTTTTTTGGGGGGGAGGGTAATAAAACCTTTAGCATCATGTTCTGCAAATAGAAAACTTTTGTTATCTCAGTCTTTCAGTACACTACATGGATGATTTAGTTGTTTTTAAGAGCTGACAGAATTTTAAACCACTAGGCAGCTCCACAGGAGTGAGGGGGTTGAAAAATGGAGAAAAAAATTGGGGGATGGGGGTGGAGTGTGGCATTCCATAGATCAAATGGTATCAAGTATATCATTGTGCAGACATTTGTTCCCAGTTCTACTGCATGCCACAAGCTACAAGCAACATGATAGTAGTTTCTAAATTTGTCCAAAAAGAAGCAGCTATTTGGACTTGTTGCAAAAGTTTAAGGATAGAGGACAGACACCACCCCCCCAACAATAGAGTTCAGACCTGAACTATTTTGAAGACCTCCCTGGCAAAAGATGAACAATGCCTTTTGCCACCAGATTAATTCCACAACTAATTGACACAGTTCAGCCCAGCAGCTGTAAGCAATGTCACAACAAGAGCACATCACTGAGCTTCACTGAGCTTGGCACAAGGCAGCACTACCTCAGCTGCCCTCCCTGGGACTGCCAAGATAGTTTAGTGAACATATATATATATCTATATGTGCCAACAAGCAACAGGCAGTCAAAAGAGATCTGAGATCCTTTTATTCTACCCATAGAAAATCAAAGACAAGCAAAGCTGTTTTTTTTCTGCAGCAAGTGTAGGCAGACTACAGGAACACTATCCTATTCCTCTTCTTTCCCATTCAGTGATGAAAATGAACCATGAACATCAACTGCAAGGAGGAACACCCAGAAATGCCAGGAGTTTCATAATTGCCCCTTAAAGGGGAGAAAAGAAAGGAGAAGAAAAAAAAAAGAAAGACAAAGCCACATGCAAAAACAACTTGAAAAAGTCACACACAAATACAAAAATACAGCTTCCAGAAGGCAGGGGAGGGAAGGGTGTTGATTAAGAAAATGGGGGCAAAGCACAAAACCAAATCCAAGAATTCCAAAATGCTCTTACCCTGCAGAGCATCTCGAGTCCATTAAAAGAGCTTTGCACTTCATTGCGTAATTTGATTCCCTGAACATACATCACCTCTAAATGACCGATGTGCAGAAGAAAAGAATGGAGCTGCCTTTACCTTCCCTGAAAGAACTTGGGTTATTTCGTGAAGACAAAGCTGCAGTTTTCAAACTACATTTTCCTTAAAATCTATGTATATCAATCATCACCCTGCAGTCCTTTAAGTTCTGAGTTTGGGTTTTATTTTTTCCACCCAACTAATTTTTTCTTATCTTTGAACTAAACAGAAAAATCATGTGAGCACACTTTTGACCCCAGGAGCCCTGCACTGGAGCTGAGCACTCCAGCTGCGGTCTGAGGTTAACCTCAGGCAATGAGAAGCTGGGATGAAGCATCACCTTATGGCACTTTTAAGAGCAGTCATTCTCCTTTTAACCAGACAGCTGCCTCAGCACAGCCTTCACCTCATAGCTCTGAGAACAGTAAGGACATGCCATTTTTCTGGCTTAACTTAGACACAACAACACTTTAAAAATACAAATTTATGTGCCCTTTCTTTGAGCCCATTGTCCCTGGGAAAGCTAGAGGCTTGGTCAATAATCCTGTCCACCATGTTCTCTCCTTGATGGATGGCATTACGGCAGTGGTAACAATCTACCCATATATCAGCTGCGATGAAATCAGACATTAAACCCACATTCTGCTATATTTTGACCTATTACATTTCCAGTTGACACTTCTTCCCTGATAAAGCCCTGCCTAAAGGCTCTTGAAGGACCTGCTTAGCATTTGAGTGGGTCAGCCCATCTCTAGAATGGATTTTGGCTGGGCTAAAAAGGTACCTAACTTAGCAAGCCATCTCCATGGTATTGCTTCTGCTGGCAGAGTGGCAACAGCACTTAAAAACAGAGGGGAAATGCTGCAAGTCTCACAGCCAGGAAGAGCGGCAGACACCAGGTTAGGAGTAGTCTTTTTTTGAGGCCAGCAAACCATTTGGTCAAGACAGAATAGGAGGGAAAGAATCAGATCTGGGGGGAAGAGGGAGGAGGAGGAGAGAATTCCAGGAACAGCTGGACATGACAGGGATATTTGGTTTCAGTGTATGTTTTAGAAAAGGAATGGCATGCTTAAAGATGGCCACAGGCATCATTTAAGCTGTGTTCTGGTTACAGCCTTCCCCTTCTGGAGGATTCCCCATTGAGTTGCATCAGTGATACATCTGGATGAGTCCTGTCACGAAAGTGACAGGCAAGGTGCCTTACTGAAGGCACTCAGATGTCCACATTTATTTACAGAACATTGTCTGGGCACCAAACCTGTCTAACAATACTCTGTCTCACCTCAGATGTCTAAGATCAAAATTCCTGGGTCCAGCTGGAGACAATGCCCACTTACATGCATGGCTGTCCTAGAGGCAGATTTTGCTCCTTAGTGTTGGAGAAGTACAGCTGTTCTCATATATGATGCTATTAGTGCTGGTTGGAGAATGTCAACACGTGTTTCGTACTGATTAGCTGTTTAGATTCTGTGTATATATACCATGGGATAACAGCTATCAAGTATTCAAATGACTCATCTACTTTGCTGTGCACTAGGTCTTGGTTTTACTCTAATATGAGCAAAAATCTACAAAGCAAGAGATAAGGAAAAGGAGGGAAAGAGGGACAATTCTCACACCAGAGAGAATTACCTCCCAGAGGAACCTGCCTAATAATACACTTGGGGTCACAATCACAAGGCCAAGAAACCAACTGTATGGAAGTAGCAGCAGGAGGAAAATAAAGGGGAAATACTGCCACAGGGACTCTGTGGCTAAGGTGGAAGGGCTGCATACAACAGATTCTTAACTTTATTGAAGCATCAAGGCTCTTAAATGTGCCATGCAAGAACAGCACATGGGGATCTCTGAAAGCCAAATTAGGTCAGAATTCTGGCATCACTAGATAAGCATATTCCTAGGTTCAGCAATGATGAGGAGATCTGTGTTACAGTGTTAAACCCTCACAATTAAAAAAGAAAATCCACAAACAAGCTATTTTCCAGCATGCCAGCCAAGTACAATGGAAAAGGATGCTGGCTGTGCTCAGACAGCATCACCTCATAGTGAAGTCCATTTCTGAGGCCAGCCCTCAGAGAGATGGGTGGTCTTTGGCTAGAGCTAAGGGCCAGCTTAGAGCAGGTGGCATGAGCTACCTCCAAGTGTGTGAAGCTGGTCACCATCTTCGTCCCCCTAACAGCAATCCCTTAACTGAATCTAAGGGGGAGGGATGAAATGGTCAGGTGTCCTGCAGCTACATATATTCAACACTGTATACATGGCTAGATGGAATAAAAGCCAGCTGAAGACTGACAATCAAAATACTTCAGTCTCTGCGTGTCATCCTGCTTTGATTCATAGATGCATGTGAACAGTTGTAAAAGGAATTTCAACTTAGTATGTCATAACATTGCTATGTTGAAATTCACTTTCTCCTGAAATAAAGATGGTGATGCTTTTTACATTGGCAGTCACAATAATCTTCACAGAAACTGAATTTGCAGAATAAATTTAAGCTTCAACACTATCTTTCCCAGTCAAAACTTAATATGTCAAGCAAACAGTTTACATAGAGCTCAGATATTTAGCTCATGTGAGAAAATAATCTACTTTTTGACAAAACCAATTAAGAAAAATTCTAGCTTTAGAATTTTCACTCGCCACCTTTACTTGAGTACTGGAAGAAAAGTTATCACGTTCCTTAAGAGGTGATAAGACATGACAAAGTTGTGAAACAACTTTGTTTATTCAAATCTGTCATTAAGAGTTCCTCTGCAAATCTTTTTTTTTCCCCTTGTGTATTTGTCTGCTTGTTTATTTTCTCCCCAATTTCACAGAATCATAGAATATGCTGAGTTGGAAGGGACCCAGGGACCCACAAGGATCACTGAGTCCAACTCCTGGCCCTGCACAGGATCATCCCCAAGAGTCACACCATGTGATTGAGAGTATCATCCAAACGCTTCTTGAACTCTGTCAGGCTTGGTGCTGTGACCACTTTCCTGGGGAGCCTGTTCCAACACCCAGTCACCCTCTGGGGGAAAAATCTTTTTCTGATCTCCAACCTAAACCTCCCCGGACACAACTTCAGGTCATTCCCTCAGGTCCTGTCACCGGTCACCACAGAGAAGAGATCAGTGCCTGCCCCTCCTCTTCCCCTCACAAGGGAGTTGTGACTGCCATGAGGTCTCCCCTCAGTCTCCTCTTCTGCAGGCTGAACAGACCAAGTGACCTCAGCCTCTCCTCATACGGCTTCCCCTCAAGGCCCTTCACCATCTTCGTTGCCCTCCTGTGGACACTCTCTAATAGCTTTATATTCTCCTATATTGTGGTGCCCAAAACTGCACACAGTATTCCAGGTGAGGCCACCCCAGTGCAGAGCAGAGCGGGACAATCCCCTCCCTCAATGGGCTGGCGATGCTTTGCCTGATGCCCCCCCAGGACATGGTTGGCTCTCCTGGCTGCCAGGGCACTGCTGACTCATATTCAACTTGCCATCAACCAGGACCCCCAGGTCCCTTTCCATGGCACTGCTTTCCAGCATCTCATTCCCCAGTCTGTATGTACATCCGGGGTTGCCCCACCCCAGGTGCAGTATCCGGCACTTCCCCTTGTTGAACTTCCTATGGTTGGTGCTCCAATTTGTTGAGGTCTCTCTGCAGGGCTTCCCTGCCTTCAAGGGAGTCCACAGTTCCTCCCAGCTTTTGTGTCATCTGCAAACTTGCTTAGTATCCCTTCCAGTCCTGTGTCCAAGTCATTTATGAAGATGTTGAAGAGCACAGGGCACACGATGGAGCCCTGTGGAACCCCACTAGTGACAGGTCACCGGTCTGATGTTACCCCATTCACCGTTACCCTCTGTGCTCGACCCATGAGCCAATTGCTCACCCACCACATGATGTGTTTATCCAGCTCTGTGCTGGACAGTTTGTCCAGAAGGATCCTGTGAGAGACAGTACCTAAAGCTTTACTGAAATTCAAAAAGATCAACTGGCTTCCCTTGATCAGCTGGGTGGGTTACCTTGTCATAAAAAGTATATTTGTATATATTTGTATTCAGAATTTGGGTTTTCAGTAACATCTGATGAGTGAACTAAGATGTTGTCCTAAAACCACAAGAAGACATAGAAGAGTTTCAGGAAAATCCTGCGAGACCCTAGTCAGAGAAATCAGAGGAAAACAGCTTCTAATGAGTCTACAAAAACATATTCCACTGCCCAAAACCTCAACCCACAAGTTTTAGAGTGACAAGATAAAGACTGGTAAATTGTGGCTGTCTTCTATAAGGCTTTCTGCAAGAGCAACCAAGAAAGCACCTGGGGAGTAAGCCAGCTGCCTTCTTCCACCCTTTGCAGAATACAAACTCTGATTTTTAGAGATGGTAAACTGATGGTGCTCACACATAACGAAGGAATAGGAAGAATAAACAAGACCCAGATATGATGACCACACTCTAGCCAGCATGACACAAGTACCTTCTTTACTTTATTTGGGGCTTTTTCTAGAGCCCACACAAGATAATGTCTGGTTCAAATTAGTGCAACAGGCACACTCCAGCTTCAAAAATTCCCTTTTGGGTTAATTTTGCCAGCTCCTCCCATTACTTCAAGGTCAGCTACTTTGGAAAAAAGGGTATATTTTCAGTTTTTCAGAAGCCACCTGGACCTAGAGGATATAACATAAAAAGGTATTTTTCCTGGTGCCTGGTTATCAAGTGTCGGCCATGCAACTTTCCACGTTCTCTTTGCCATCAACAGAAAACTGCACAAAGCTACCTTGTGCTAAAATCTCAAGTTTCTCCTCTTTTTCCACAAGAGACACTAGCTGAAAGCATTTTCCCAGGGTTCCAGCCAAAACTTTTATTCTGCTTACTGGTGACTCCTTTTGGGAGCCTGTCCTCTACTTCTACGCACTGTCATAGTGCAGCTATTGTTCTGAGAGATGATTTCATGCCAACACACCAAAAGAGACTCGTATGTTGTCGACCCTGTGCTTCAAAGTCAGACAGATAAGGTTTCCTTTCTGATCAACACTTATCTAGTGAAAATGGTAACACAAGTCTTACAATGGCATCCTAAAACTTAACTTAAATATATAGCTTTCTAATTCCCTGAAGCTTTTACATGAGATGAAGCAGTTCATGTTACAGTCACAGCACAAAAAACAGATACAAAGCCCAGACTTTTACCATTACTTTTAAAAGATCACCATGTACTTTGCAAATAGAAAATATTTTTTTTAAACCTGAACGATCTCCAAGGCATTCATTCTTCAGATTCAACCATGATTCACCAAGATGAGCCAGAAATTTCCTTTCTACCTGAATGCGATACTGCACTTGGCTGTCCCCAGAGCCTTCCAAGAATTATCTACAGGGAAACATGACATCACTTTAAATGCATAGTTGGTGTTCCTCTGTGCACACTTAACACAAACCTTCTCTTTAGGCCTTCCAGTTTCATGACAAATCAGGAGCTGGTAGGACCTGTGTTTATCAACAGTTGGCCTCAAAAATACTCGCATATTTTACAACTGAAGGGTTGTATCTTGAGACAGGACTGTTCCTACAACTGCACTGACTATTCTGGGTCGCAATAGGACTCATACATGCCCACAGAAGTCCTATGGGGACAGAAGGGCATAAAAGCCAACTATACCTGTTTGGATTATTTTACACAATATTTCTTTAAGGATCCTTCATTTTTTCAAATGCCCACTACCTGTGAACATTTAGCATGTTATGCTCAAAGCATTGTTATCTTGTGGGTCACATCAGACATACCACTTGGACTCTGAGTCATCCTACTTCCATGACACTGAATTGATTTATTGATTACCAAGATGAAGTAAAATTTATTGCAGTTCCTAGTCAAATTTATTATGGATCCTTTCTTACTGTGCAATTCCCCTTGTTACAGAAAAATTAATTAATTTCCCCTTTCACCACTATAAAAATTATGTGCATCTATTTATAAATGTACCTAACTGCCTTATGCAGTTTTTACACCTTACAGCTTGATCAAAAGAGGAAAATGAAATGTTTAGATTTTTAAACTTAAAAAAAATAGATGCCTACTTTGAATCTGCCACAAGACATTTAAGATGTCAGAGAATTACAAATTAATACTATGGTGTGATAATAATGGGCACAGTGGGTATTAAATGAATCATCTTAGTTTGACTTTTCATTCTAATTACAGAAGCTACTGAAGATATTATTGAGATAAAGCAGATTTAAAAGAGCATAGTGATAGTGATAGCTTCCACAGCCTTTATGACAGACAAATTTTGATCTAGTAACCTTCACATGCTAAATTTCAGCCAAAAAATTCAGACAACCAGAATACCAAGGAACAGATGATGTCCAAACAGCAGGAGAGATGTTACGAGCTGGCCTGCCCAGCCCTTTCTCCTACCACATGTCATTTCAAAACTTTGAATGTATGGACTCCTAATTCATTACGACTTCTTATTTCCAAAAAGCGATCATAAGCATGAAAAATATTATATTCCAGTTGAAATGTGTATAATAAGCCAAAAAATTTGTGTTGGACACAGCCTTTAATTGTCTTTATCCAGGGAGGTGAAGACAGAAGGTCTGCTATGCTAATCAGGAAAGTATTAACAATTAAAGTAGTTTATCATCTATTAGCAAGGGAAATAAGTCACTAGAACTGTATCCTGATAGAATAAAACAAAGGTTTCCTTGCTAAGGGCATTTCAGCCCTGCTTTTTTCCTGTTGGAAGAGTCCCAAATCTTGTGATTCAACAGCACCAGCGCTTCTCTCTCTCTTAGGCTGGTGCTAACTTTAAAGCACACAGTCCAGTGCGGTATGAGAGGAAGAGAAATGAGAAGACAGAAGAAGAGGAAACTGCCTGAGAATGATTAATAATAAAGAACTGGTATTAAAACAAGACAAATTCATTACATCATTCATATCACAGGAGACAGATTGAAAGCCATAGAAACCAACATTTCAGGCAAGGACAAAGATATTTTCTTGCCCGTATAATTTGTATGTAGGCAGCCAAAGCAGGACAGAATTGCAGGGAGTTGAAGAGATGATCTTATATTTCAGCCAGCTACATGCTCGATCTGAGATTTGAATACTGTCCTGGCTTGTGCCACTGTCCTCAGTGGTGTTACTAGTCCAGTCACTGATACCAAGCTTTTGATAGTTGATTAGTAGTCACACGTTGCTCATTTGCTATGAGTGCCTGGCATCCCAGCACACGGAAGAGAGCCATAGCTGTGCCTCTATAATGCTACAGAATGCTAAGTACATGGCAAAGAATACAAGGTTTTAAGAGTCTCAAATTAGCATACAGTCTTGAATCAATTTCTCTGTACCACAGTCCTGGTACTTACAGTGAAGGCATGAAATAAGATTCATGTTTGCAAAGAACTTTTTTGCAAAGATACTTTAGTGATGAGCACCACTAAAGTCTGAGAAAGTAATTCTGTCCTTGGAATTTGATTTGAACTACACACAAAGAACATGGCATAGGACTGCATGTTGAACAGTAAGGAGAAAATGAAACACTGAATAGCTGTTCATTGAGAGCTGCGCTATTCATTCTGCGCACTAAAGAGATACTCAGAAGAAACACAGCAGTGACCATGTATTTAATATGCATGCCCATGAAGGAGAACTGAGCTTGCAGAAACAACACTATTGTATTATTTTAGCAGGCCTGACCTTGCAAATTTCATCACGTTCTCCAAGACTGAAGACAGAAACATATCACTCAGATAATTCTTATTTCACTTGCATTTAGCAGTCTTCAGGGAAATCAGGCTCTGAGATGCTAGGTACTGTATGAGTAAAGTAAAAACCTATCTATCTTTTCCCAGGGAGAACACATCACACCTCTTCATAATTTAACATTTTTAAGTTTGTACATGCAATTCAGTCTAACAAATGCTGCAAGTAGAGGCCAGGAGATGAAGTGCCAAAAGAGTGAACAGTCAGACAAAGTAAATGTTGAAATGAAAAACAGTAAAGAAAAAAATTTAAAAGTCCAAATGAGGAAGGTTTGTTGTGCTGTCCTCAAGTCAAAGAGTTTGTCTGGGCTTTAGCGAAGGCTAAAACTCCCGCATTAGCCCACACATATCTTATGTATACAGGAAACTATCATTTGCACTAGTGTTCACTTGTCTTTTTCCAATCTCTGCTGCTCATGAGGGTGTGAAGCTGGATTTTCTGGTACTGTATACATGAAAGCTCTATTGGTGTAGGAAGTCAGGTATTCTTGGAGTAATAAACAAAGCCTTCCTCAGCTCTCTGCAATATTATATCAACTGACCTCTATGGTATAGGAAGCCATCATAATAGATTCTTAAAAAATCATCAGTGTACTTAAAAAATGCAAATAATTTTGTTTCCCATTTCGGTTATATAATGTACTTTTGCTACTCTAGCATAAAGCCACAACAAAACACAGCAAACTGGCTAATACCAAGTTACTCTTAGCATGCTAAATTTCTAAGGTAAAATTATAAGTCTCCTGTAAAAATTCAGGTGTATAATCTTAATATAACAACTACCAAGAAACCAGAAGGATTCACTCTATCTAAAGTTACAAAACTTACCCTAAAATCAGTGCTAGAGAACAAAACTAGTAAACATCTGGATTCAATATAGAAATGAGACATCAACAGTGGAAATACACAAAATATGGTCTTTCAAGACACAAACTTACAAAATCTCCCAAGCAGGGACTAAATAAAGAGATCATCTTGAGCTACAGTCTTGAATCCAGTCTTGGCCACTTTCAAAAGCTGTCAAACTCCAAGCAATATTAGTAACAGAAGTATTACAAAGGAATCTCTATAGGCTACTTCATAAAAATGAAAATGGAAGCAAGTTGGTGGGCTTTTGGGCACCAATTGTCTTTGGCTTTGTAGGGCAGGGCTGGCAGTTTTTACTTTAATTGCACAAACAACAAAGGCCCAGAAAGCCATATTCCACTCCCACTTCCAACAAGCTTAGCTGAATCACCTGCTTGGTCTGCAATTTGGCCCTAAACCTATCCTTGGGGTAGCCTAGCAGACAACAGTAGAAACAGAAGGATTGGGATTTAAATTATTTGGTCTTTGAGGGAAAGATGGACACATAAATTGATTCTCCTACTTAAGAAAAAATTATTTCTCAAAACTTAGCTAGTAAATCTTTCTGCTGATGACATTAAAGTAAGCTAGTCAGTTTTCATAGTTTTGAGTTTTAAGAAGATGAACATTTTGATTACAGACATATTATCAAGGAATTTTATCCTTTCATAATACTATTTAATATTATTCTATGCTTCCAGAGACAGAATTCTGTTGTGCCAGATCATACGCGTGAAATCACCTGCTTTGCCAAATATTTTCCAAATATAAATTGGGCTGGTATTTGAAATTAGTAGTGTCTTAAACCAAAGTCAGTTAAGTCTGAAAATACAACACACATCAGCTGAACAGGGTGTTGGAAATTTACCTCCTGTAAAAAGGGACATCAGTTCTTTTGCCCTTAATTATTTAAGACTTTGCTCTTTTTAATAATGAAAACCTCCTTCCTTTTTGTCCTTCCATGCCCATGGTTAGCCCACAAGAGTACTGCCCATCAGAAGCATATCAAATTCATTCAATGCACTCTGGTAGCAGGAGAAATAAAATGAGCCAAGGGAAAAGGTAAAAATTGTGATAAAAATTAAGAGGTTATCATGATTCTTTCTAGAACTACACCAAACTACACTCAGTGTGTAAGTGGCACTAGAACTGAAATCAAATGCAGATCATGAGAGACTAATACAGTCTCTTCATTATGCACGAGATCCAATGACAGTGAGAAACATATTAGTAAAGAAACAGATGTTTCAAGAGCACACACCCCAATCAGAGTTCTTCCTTTTACCTGCTTAGCAGCGGTAAAACAGCCTGCATAGGGGAACAAAGCTTCTCCATCCAGCCTGGACCAGTGCCAGGATAAACTATGCTACAGATCTAAAATATAACTGATTTTAATTACAGGAGGAACACTTACACATTAGCTTAAAACCGGAGCTCCCAAAGCATAAGACACAAGTGACATACATACAGGTGACTGCCAAGCAGCAGAGAAGTGAGAGAAATGGCCATTCAAGCATCAGGTGTGTCCAAAACACAAAGCACTCTCCTCTAGTTATACCCAGCCCAGCTGTGCTGGCAAGAACTGCTGTTGCCTACAAGAAGGAGGAAGACATCGGTTTGAAAGGACACCACCTGTACCACCGAGCACTGGCAGGTCATAGCACCAGTGGCAGCATCACCACCATTACAATAACTCTCTTCCCAGGATCATGTTACCCATGGGGCCAAATCTGGAAATTACAATAATCATCTTCAGGGAGTGAACAATGCAAACAAATGGTGAGTGACCTTCTTGTTGCTTATAGACTTCACTCAGTGTTCAAGAAACAGTTGTATACAGAGTCTCAAGCACATACATCGTATCTGTGGTACCTCAAGAAGAAGCAAAGCTTAGCAAAGTGTGGTTCTTAAGGTTTTGGCTTGAAAATATTGTGGAGGAGGGGAAAAGGTAGAAAAATGAGGGTATTTACAGTAAATCTTTACTCTTTGCCCACAAGGCAATTAAGCTGGAACTCCAAATATGAAGGATATGGGGCAAATTAAAATTTTTAAGCACTGTAGAATTACTGATTTAATGGGTCTGCCAAATGATAGCACACTCCCAGCAAAGAGTTCTGGCTGCAGAAAGCTCTTAATCCCAGTGAATAATTAACTGGGAATAATGTCAGCAAAACAGCTGTGAGGATAAAATGCTGTTCAAGTTGACTAGAGGAACAACTGCCTAGAGCTGTTCAGACTAACCTCAAAGCAAAAGCAGGTGCTGACACCACAGTTTAACTAAAATCTGCCTCTACCTTCTACCTGAAAAACAAGACTTATGCAGGAGAAAGACAGAATTAGAGAGGGAAAGAAGCAACTATTCTCTTCAGAAACACAGCAGGGTAATTGGAATGAATTTGAGAGTCAAGTCCAAGTGTCTTCCAAAGAGATGATCTGGTAAATTGATCCCTGTCTGTACTCATGCTTCTTTACTTTCTACTGAGGTGGAAAGGAATACTAAATGCTAGCACAGAAATGTTGAAGAAACAACTTCACAGAAACAACTTCACAGAAACAATGTACCAGAGAAGCTCTATTAAGCTTTACTGAGCAGCTTACTCTAGTCAGAACTGCTATCAAATATTTCCAGTAGAAAGAGCTGCATCGTCCCTGCATCATGATCAGGCCTGAAATCCCCACTCCAACCAGGACTTCCCAGAGGAAAAAGAGATTTTCACAGTGGATTAGAAATGCCTGATCTAGCTCATATTCTCTGAAGTGCCTGTTACAGGGTGTATTCTCTTGAAGCTCTTTATCCACACTCTGCTCCTCCTCATCTCTTTCCTTCTCTCAACTAAATTTAACTTCTTTTTTCCTGTGCAAGTTTAGGAGAAAAACCTCGAAGCTATTTGCACCAGGATATGAAGACACCAGGAGCATGGATGACCAATCACACAAAAATTATTCAAGTGAGCTTGCAATAATCATTATCTTACATAAAGATATTTAAAGCCCTTAAGGCATATAGGATGCAGACAGCTGGCAGCATCCATGTGACAGATGCCTCAAGTGAGTGCCTTTTGCTACCCATACTGCTGTGCAATAACAGATGGATTACTGGACAGTCACTTACAGATAAAAAAATCCCCAACCTTGCCCACACAAACAGCAGGTAAAATGGTCCAAAGCCATTCAGTAAAAAATCATATTTGAAGTCAGAGAGGTTGTTGATGAGCAAGAAAGAGGCATTTTGCTTTATTAACAAAAACAAAGTTGTAATTCTCCTACTTGTATTATTCCAAATATTCTGTCACTGCACTGGGAGTGAAAGAGCTATAGTTACTACACTCTAGAAATTCCCAAACATGCTCTTTCCCTCCAACAGGTCATTAGACTTCTGCCAGGAAGAAATCATAGCTCTGAGGAGTAGGACAAGCTCAGTTCAGGATGAGCTCAGTTGTTTACAAAATACTTTCACGGCAACCCATAATGTAATTGGTTGTGGAGGAATTGTCAAACAGAAGCTCTTTTCCTCTCATGCCACTGTCCTAAGGAAATCTGCCATGATACACCTCTGGACAACAAAGGACACAAGTGAGCACATTTGGAGTGACCTTCTCCCCCTGCCAGCAGAGCAGCTTTCTACATTGTAAGAAGAGCCATTCTTCCAATTCGCTTTTTGTTGAAGAAATGAAAGTTTATCCTCAACAGAGCACCAGCAAGAGTTTTGGACACGTGCAGACATCTCAACTTTGTCGACTCTATCACATCTGCTTCACCAATCACTTGCAGCTTGCATGCTATTGCAGTTCTGAGTCTAAAGCAGTTCTAGAGACTGTTCTGAGTCTAATGCACTCTCTTTCTCCACCAAACAGAAAAAGAGGAGCTTATGTTTTGCTCTTCCACTTTTTTTGTGTATGAGATGCCCAACTTTTCCTCCTCAATCCTAAAAGAAAACTTCAACCTGGTTGATGTTGCATGCCCATACCTAACACTGACAGCCCTTTCTCCAACAGCAGTTTTTCCAATAGCACCTATTTCCTGGCTATACTGGAGCACAGTTTCCCATGGGAAACTGTCATTTTGATGCTTCATATTGGAACTCCTCATCCTGTGCAAAGGTTGCCATCACTGCTACTTCTAGAAATCTGCTCCTTCTAGTCACATAGCCCTGGTACTATAAGCATAGAATGACGGGATATTTTCCTTTCCCAACACAGAGATCCCCCCTTATGCTCTTCCTTCTCTTGGGAGATACCAAGAGACAGGAAAAAGGCAAAGAACAAAAGCTTTCAACACAGTTTGAGATTGCATCACTTCCAAGAAGTCTGCATTGGCTTTGATCTATTGATTTCAAGGCCCTTAATGTGGGAAGCTGAAATGCGAGTTTTCTCCAGACAATTTTAAAACAAAAAGAAAAAAAAAAGAAAAAAACCCCAAACACCAAAACCAAAAAAAACCCCCAAACAATCAAACAACCAAAAAAAAAAAAAAATCAGATCTGCCTATAACCAAAATATGCACTCAAGAGTCTTGGTTGAAATCCAAAAATAAAAAGTAAAGAATCAAAGCTATTATTCAGCAGTGCAACATCAGAGACACTAGTGAACTACAACGACTGGAAATTAGCGGATAAAATCCCACAAGCACTAGTAGATGAGTTATTTACTATATCATACTGGAACGTCACCTCAGAGCTACCCCTGTGAATTTTCATTAAGTTATCCCACAGCTATCTCTAACAGTTTTGCTTACTTTCTCCCGTGAAGCTACTAATAAGAAGCAAAATGAGGGAAAGGAATGAAGTAACAAAGCATTTATTCCTGAGCTGCCTTTTTAAATAAAAATAAGGATCCTTTTCTGTTTAGGACATTCCAAGAAGGTTCTCCCATCAGCTGCAGTGCATCTTTCATATGTGAGGCAGCAATAAATCCAGTTTGATGTTCATCTTTGAAGAGCACCCATAGCAAATGAACACCTGCAAATCTAACTGAGGACTGCTTCCCAGGAGAAAATAATCATTGAAAGATAAGCAAGGGAGAAGAAATTACTTTGCAGCTTCACCAGCTTTATTTTTAACACCCTCTGCTCCCTTTAAGCTGATCTCCTCACAGGACATATCTCACCCTCAGCTGTGCTGTGCCAATCTAAGAGGCTCTGGATACCAGGAACTGCAATGCAACAGCTGCCTATGCTGAAGCCACCACACAACAGGCACCACCTCCGCTTTCAGCAGTGGCCATGTGCCTGGGCCATCCCGAGAGAACAGTGTAGCACTGCCTACAGTCCACACCACCAGTGGGAAGTAGTACCTGCCCTGACAGAAAGTGCCCATCAGCCCAGCACCCTCAGCAGCAAATCGACGTGGGCAGAGTGGCACTAATCTGATGGAAGGAGAAAACAAGGCTCCAGCAAGACTGAAGATCTGCATGTTCATAATTAAAATGTTTAGAGGGTACTTTTGTTTCTCTTTAGAAGAGGCAAGCTGTTTCTAATAAAGGATCATTTGAGTCGCCTAAACTTTGTTGATTTACTGTTTTTTTCCATGTTATTCCAAAACTGAAGTCCCCCTTGTTGAAGTAAAAACTGGTTTTGGGAGGGGTAGGATGTTAGGCTAAGCTTTTATATAATTTCTTTGAACTCAGGCAAGACTCACCTTTATGACTCGCTGATTATGACACCTCCTATTCCTTGCCAGTATAATCTTTTCTGGAAAACAGTTTATTTTCTTCACTATCTTTAATTAATCCAAACACCGGCAGAAGCCAAGACATCGTACATGCATGCTCCCAAATCAGGACCTTTCTTTTTTCAAACTACAGCTTTAAAAAACAATTGATCAGAATCAGGAAAAGGACAAACAGAAAAAAAACCCCCTACTTACATAGTTGTCATCATTTTCTTTTTTCCTGTTTAGATTACATAGTTACATTTATGCTTCTGGACTGAAAAAAATTCCAGAATTGCTTTTGTTGCAACAATGTATGTGAATTAGCCCACTGAAATGAATCACAACAATCGCACAGAAACAAAGCCAAGGGATTCAGTGCTGAACGCACTGGACCACTGGGCATCCCTGCCCACGCCAGTCTGACAGAGACAAGGCAGTCACTTCTGCCTCTTCTCATTCCTCCGTCCCTTTTCCCAAACCCAGTCAGAAAATGCTCACTGACAAACAGCAGACCTTCGCTAACACACCATGGCTCCTTTTTAAACTGGAAAAAAAACAGTTTGGAAAATACAAGAAAAATTGTCATCAAAGGCATGCAGTTAATATTTAAATCAAAGAATTACAAAAAAAAGAACTGGGAGGAAAAGACATCAGTGTTTTTCCTTAGGCACTGAAACTTCCCTTCTCTGACAGCAGACTTAAGAAAAATATATTTCAGAATTTTCTAGATTAATAAAGTAGACATTTTGATGAAAGCTTTTCAGTGTTTGTTGGAAGTGGAGTTGGAAGGGAGTGTCCAGTACACCCATATCAGGTATAAAACATGCACCACTGATATTCAAGAAATTAAATCATTATGAGTTCCATAATCTCCTCAAATATTTATAAGCAGATGAAGACTAAAGTGATAGGTTTGGATTTGGGACCTCTAAACTCCACTGGAGTCAAAATCTCCACTGCGATATGACAGCATAAAGTAACCCTGTGCGTTTCATGGAAAACGGTGCTTGAAAAGCACCACAAAGAAATTTTTAACCTCAGCCTCCTGTTCTCTGTAGCCATGCAAGCATTCTGCTCCCAAGTGAAATCAGTTATTTATGGGCATTGGCCTCTGCTTACACAAAAGCAAGGCAGTGCTTCTCAAGTCAGAGCAACAGTTACAACTCTCTGTGCCAGTCTGTGACCTGATCTTGAACCACAAACTTCATTTGAGTTTCTTGGTCTTCTGGTTTTGGTGGAAAGGCCATTTGGAGCTTTTTTCTGCCACTCTGGAAATGCAAAGTTCCAGAAGTAGAAGACCACACTTTTCTTCATCTTCAGTTCACAAATTCTCCTTCCAAGAGTCCCATCCCATGTAAGGGAATTCGCATGACACAGTGCTATTGAGGCATTATAAATACCCTATGTTAAAGCCCTTGACCTGCACGTTTTGCTGAATGTATCAGAGCTAAAATAAATTTTGGGAACCCTTGTGTATTAATCTTTTCACAGATTTCAAGTCCTCGACGTTGGTGAGAAAAACCTGAATCACAGCAATGTATTGTCTAAGGAATAGCAGGCAGGTAACAGTTTAATTTGTCTTTTAAATGATACTGCAATCCAGCCAGGAACTTCGATGCTCACAACTGCAACACTGTATGGAGATCTACCAACACCTATGGGAAAGAAAACAATAGGGAATGTATTTACAGTATCAGGATGAGAAATCCTGGGTTTTGTACATTACATAGAGTATATGCAGCCACTGGCCATATAGCTTGTAGATAACCAGAGGGCTGGGGTTCCTCTGAAGACTGTGGAAAGGTCAGATGGAGGTAGGGAGAATTCGGATGCTGGAACAGCATAAGGAAAAGACATCCTTTCATGTTCTTCCTGAAACTCACTGTGGGATCACACATCACAGAAATCCCTGTCATATTTCCATCACAGACCACGGATTGTGAAGGAAGGAGCAATTAATGAAGAGCATTTCTCTCTTACCTTACTCATCCATCTGTTTAAAGCAGAATTAAAAAACTGCTTCCTCTGCCTCCACCACACTTTACCTTAGCCTGTGAAGTGCTCTGTGAATCACTGACAATGATACCAGAGCCAAGAAGCCACAGCAGTATTATTTTTCAGAATCTTAGCTTGTCAAAGTTGATTTCAACATGAAGTTGTCTTTAATAATAGGCATGAGCCCTCAGAACAGCAAAAACCAGCAAAATAGGGTTTCTCTTAAAATAGGCAAATGAAGCAGATTTTCTTCTTTCCTCACCAATCGAGAATTCACTAGATTATTTTAAGTCAATTTTAATATCAGATGCAAGCTCTATTACTAAACTCTATTGTTAAGCTAGACATTTTGCTAAGGTAAGGACTGCTAGCAATAATCATTATATACACACACAATTTAAAAAACCCAAACTAGTTAACAGTAGCAAGTTATATTAGAACTGTGCAGTGACTATCCAGGTAAAGGATTCTTATAAACAACTAATACCACGAACAAAAAGCTTCTTAAGGACTTAGCATCTAAATTCTCAATAATTAAGCCTGGATGTCATCTTCTCAAGATCTAAAAAGGAAGGGAAATAATTTAAATTCCTTATGGGTCAATTATAGCAGTGCACAGTGAATTAAGTAACAACAAAAAAAATTCACCAAGCCAAGGAAATCAGCCATACTTACAGATTTCTAAAATAAAACAGGTTTAGCAAAAATAGTTAGACTGGAAGCCAAACACATTTTACACTGCCTTGAGGAGTTTCTACAAAGGAAACTCAGCAGCATACCCTGAAGATGCCTGCCATAAGCCGTAGGAGTTTTGCTTTTGTATAGAGAAGGATCTTGCTTATATAAACAGGCTCTTCAGCGCTACAATAATACAAGCAACCAATAAAGTGGCATTAAAAATAAAATTAAGTGATGTTCACTCACTCACTGTCAAGCAGTCATAGATGCATGGAATAACCAAGTTGGCAGGGACCTCAGAAGGCTCTTCCTCCAACCTCCAGCTCCATGCAAGGGCAGCTCTTGGGTCTGACCAGGCCATTCCCAGCTTTGTCCAGACAGGAATGAAGCATTCCAGGGATGGTGTTCTCCTAGCCTCTCTGGGCAACCTGTACCAATGTTCAACTGGCCTTGTAGCGAAGAAATTTTTCCTTATGCCAAGGCATAACCTTTCCTATTTTAGTTTATGACAACCATCTCACTCTACTGCCATATACCTCTGTGAAGTGCCTTGCTCTGTCTTCTCAAAAACCTGCCCACAGGTATACTGGGGGGCTGCTGCCATATCCCCACAAATCCGCCTCTCCTGAAGAAGCCCAGCTGCACCACCCACTCTCTCACAGCAAGTCCTCCAGCCCCATCCAGCCTGGGGACTCTCTGCTCAGTTCCCTCCAGCTTACCAATGTCCCCCCCATGCTCTGGGCCCCAAAATTGAATGCAGTATTCCAGGTGTGACATAGCAAGTGCCAAGCAGAAGCAAACAAGCACTTCCATCACTACCTGTTCCAGAAAATCACCAAGGGGTAACCTCTCCTGCTGCTGGGACACCGCAGCCTGTTGTCCCACAGGTTCCCATGGTCCTTTCCAGCAGAGCTGCTGCCCCAGCAGTCACTCCCCACCCTGTCCCAGGTACAGAGAGTAAACAACATTTATGCTGTTTCTAAAATAAAGGCAGTAATAGGCATGGATTTCTTCATTTTAAGCTGGGGCATGTTACTGTTCCTCACATTCTGACAAGGCTGTTTCAAGGACACAGGCCCAAGACAGTGATTAACATAGCTGGGAGAAGTTTCAGTGATCAATTTTGATGTCATGGTACTAGTGCCATGGTAGCTGTTGCACTCATTGTGATCTAAGAGACTGAGCGAGGCAAGAGAAGACAGTACTTTCTTCTTTAAATGATATCCTAGAAGGAGAAAGAGGGGAAAGCTTAGATCTTCACAGTCTGCATGCCAAAATGTTCATATCTTCCCCCATGCAGCTGCCCTTTTAAGTGAAATTTTCACCCCTGTAAATGGCTTTTCCCAAAACATCACTAAAAAAATGTTCTTGTTAGGAAGTTTGCAGAGAACCAATGCACAGAAGTTTACATCCATGGACGAAAAGCTTCTAGGCTGGTAGATTTTCCAAACAAAAGATAATGCAGTTTTTATAACCTGTCATTAAACACCACTTCCCAGATCAGCCAACACATTTTAGAAGCTAGAAAACAATTCTGCTGTATCAACCTACTATTTATTCTCCAGATTCCACCTTCCTTTCTAGAGGACCAATGCTTGCCTTAAAAAAAAAATAATTAAAAAATGTAGTTGACACTAGCGGAACAAATGTAATGAGGTTATATATCTGCACTAACTGACCTCCACCATCAATTGCATAGTGGCATCACAGACTTAAGGGCAGATATTTCTCTTATTTTAAAATGTTGGTACTGAAAGTAGAAATTAACTCAGTTTTAAGACAATTAAGAGCTCAGTCCTGCATTTCCTGACATTATCCCTTTATCAATAGTATTGTTGTTCTGATTATTCTTACTCTAGAGCCAAGCGCTACTTGGCTTAAACGGATCTCATGATAAGGGAACTGGGTTCATGTATACAGGACAGAAGGTTGGCTAGCAGGCAACTGAGAGCAGAAAAAATTTCCCTGCCCTCCTCCCAAACAGGGTCAGGGAGTTTGGGTGACCTCTTCCACCCTCTTTAAATCTATTTAGTTTTTCTTTCCACTGAAATGACTAACTTAGCCAGAATGAAGAGCATCCCATCTGTCCTGCCTGCAGCCTCTAAATACTGCCCAGGAGGAGATGTAGAGATAGCAGTGAAGAATTCCTGTCCAAGTCCAGTCACTATAAGCACAGTAAAGTTATTTTGCATTCACATCCATCTAGGACCAGGCACCATCCACACACATTTTGACTCTTCATGGTGGCCTTACAGACACTGCAGAAAGGATTCACTTCAGCTTGTCCACAAAGCAGGCAACTTGTCTAACCCTTCTGCATAGGTTTCTTCTAGTCTGACAATACACTGGCTCACTTTAATCAATTCATTCCCATTACATTATGTAAAGTATACAGGTAAGACACTTTTCCAGCAGTAGAAGAAGAACAAAATAAGAAAAGAAAGGCTAAATGCTGAGAAATTTTAACTGCAGACACTGGTTGGAGACTCATTCAACAGCTTTTCTACAATACTTGGTTAATAAAACCATGCAGTCTTTAGAGCTTGGTGCAACATTCTACACTTAAATAGTTGTATTCAAATACACTCATAAGGCAGTCAAAACTGAATTCTCTGGAAATGCTTGTTGGATATTTGTTGGATTTGATCCATTCCTATCCAAATAACAGCAAGACTGCAGTGGCTCCCAAACGTCCCAATCTGGCTAGAGGCACCACTGTTCTAAGTACTGTATTAATGTTCAAAGGAACTGGAGCCCCTATTCAAGGATCTTAAAATCAGCTTCACAGCAAAGGAAGAGTAGTTGTCTACACATATTTGAAAATAGAAATACTCCTACGGGACACAGGTCACTCACATACTCAGTGAATCAGTTAACTTACCCAATACTTTTCATCAAAAGAGCTTTATCACTGATGTTCCTCAAATGTCATACCACATTCTGAAGGTCATACAAACAAACTTGTGCATTACTCAAGTTCCAGGCCCCCACTGCAAATACTCCAAAAAAGTTCTTCACCACTTAGGAAAGATTTTGTCAATGAACTACCTTCAACTGCCTTTAAGTTACATTTTTGCAGTGGGAGCCTCAGCTCTCCAGCACTTTACCCGCAACAAAGATAGACACTCTATAAAAACCTTGTTTCCAGACTGGTGGCACAAGACAAGTCACATGACATTTATTTGCCTGAGTCAATTTCCTGGATTTATGCCCCTCTTACTCTTCCATAGAGAAGGTGGAGCAGAAGTGGCGTGCATATTCTGCTGTATGATTTGACACATCCAGAAACACTAAGGAATGCACACGGCTCCATGGCTTCTCCTAGAATCAGCAGCACTGTTACCAACTTAAAACTGCCACCTTCAATACGGAAATCTAACAGAGGTAAGTGTTTTGCTAGAGGGAAAAAAGAAGATAACCCACAAACACCCAACAAGCCTCTCCTGCTGATAAATTTCTCCTTAGGAAGAGAATATATACAGGAAAAAAGGAGCATACTTATTAGAAGTTGATGGGGTTTAGCCTCCACACATCTAGAGGGAACAGCAAAGTCAAATGCTGGTCATACAGGACAGAAAAACATGACCTGTTTATTATTACCACACAACTATAAAGAATGCATTCTTATCAGCTGGCAAAGTTTCTAAGGAATATAAGTCTTTGGAAAAGCCATCCCTAATTGAACCAAGTCTCGGCAATGAGGAGAAAGCATATTAATGAGGCAAGGCTAGGAGGTGCGATGAGGAGATAACAATACCCTTAGGAATTACACTGGCATTAAATGCAACTTTATTACTGTATTACTCTCCTATGAATCTTTATGGCGAGAATAACTCTGTTTATACAGATGGTCTTTCTACCATCAGTTATTCTAGTTTAAACATACATAAGGGGAACCCTTAACATTTTAAGATTACAGGCCATTAGATTAAATTAGATTTGTTATTTTTCTGTAACCTTCTAGGCTTTACAAGGCTGATATATTCTTTCAGTGAAACTGAGATGCTTTAATTGAAATGAGATACCACACCTTTAATAATGCAGACTGATGTAGCTCTCTCACAGGGTTTTTCATTCAGTGCCTTTATTTTAATTCCTCTGTGTGCCACTAACATGGTGCATTTTATCACTAAGAGGGCATTCTTCATTTAAGTAGCACATGCCAAGCTAAATTAAAATGATAGGACTGGTTTACTGTTACACAGTGTGATGCACAGTTGATATTTATGCAAAATTAAGCAAGCCCAAATGCTGGTTTCCTTTCTGAAGTAGACTCATGATCAAAGCTGAAAGACCACAGAATTCCAAAATCCCATCTTCTGCAACACACAGAGGAGACCAAATCTATCACCACTTAAAATACTCTCTTGCAAAACACAGATTGTTAAATATATAAACAGCCTTGGCAGTAAGAGAGCTCTGGCCTTTTTTCCTGCTCAGGCACTTCTCAGTGCTACTGGGTCAGGTCAGAGCTCCAGGGAGAGACAAGATTATTACAAGGATCCACCCAAACTTCACTGCAACTTAGACTACCCTACCCTGTAGCAGCCAGATTAAAGTAATGCTGGCAGAGGAAAAAGAAGGCTTCTGGCACCCAGAAGACAAGCTCTGGTGAAAGGTCACAAACCCAAGGAGCAAACACAAGACCCCTAAGACCTCTGGACCAGAGGAAGGGAAGTACCTTGATCCTTGCAGATCTAAACATTCATTACTTCATGTTTTGTCTCTCTATCTGTAAAAAGAGGACAGCCTCCCTTTCCAGCCCCACCAGAGGAGAATTGCACTACAGACCGCAGGGTGGATTCCTGTCAGCCCTACACAATGGTGACAGGACTCATGCAAGGATTTAAACCAGATGAGAATTCAACAAGCAAGTCACACAACTTAATTGTCAAAAATAAAAACGCACAGCAAGCTCAGAGTTTTCAATCTGTCCATTTCTACTTCAATTTCCTTGTATGGCATTATTTTACAGCTTAAGACAGGTTTTAAGCTGTCTCACCCTGTTAACATCCTCACTAGCTTGTCTTCTCCCTACTATGGGTCCACCAGCACTGCTTGCAACCATAATGATTTATTTTCATTTGAGAGAGATATCATTTTAAATGGTCAGAAGGGAGCTGGAAGACACAACACACTGGACATTTGTTAACATCTCTAGGCCAAAGAATAAATTGGTGAGAGACAAGTACAAAGCCAGCTGAAGCAGATGGATCTAGCAGCCAGACACAACATGACCCCCATTTCTGCTTTCACCCAAATCAACAGGGCTTGGCACACTGAATGTTGATACCTGTATCATTCCTCAATTTTTTATTTAATTTCTTTTTAAGATTGACGATGCTTTTCAATAATTTTGCACTAACATGTCAAGCATAATTCACTCAGTCCAAATCATCCAGACTTAGAACAGTGAATACTGATCAGATTTTCCGAAGAGATAATAACCCTCATGCTCCAGAGCTTAAGCCAAACGGGGATTAAAAGGAAATATAATGTTAGGCAAATTAAGCCACATTTGCTTCACTGGCAGCTTCTTCCTCATTTCTCGTCATAGGAGCATCAACTCTGGGCACTGCTGGAAAGGCAGATGCTTCCCTCTCACACCACAGCCATGGTAATGCTCCAGGCTCCCAACACGTAAGGTAATAGTGGCAACATTAGCAGCACATTACAGGTTTGTCATCCACCTATCAAGCAAGTTTAAAAAGGGGAGGAAGCACAAGAAGTTATAGACAACTTCTTTTGTACACATGGATCCCTTGTGCCTGCATGGAGGACACAAGAGGTTAAAGAGCCCTTCTGCTCTGTTCACCAGGTCCTGGGTAGCACAAGATACAGGCACGAGACTTCATGTCACAGTGAACTGTGGGCTAAACTACCCAAGAGAGAAATTTCTGCCTGACCCAAAAGTTTCTGCTCTATACAGGAAGATTTATAGTCCTTTAATCATAATCATGCCTGAAGTGACCGGTCACAGCTTCATTACCCACAGAGAACTGCTTCACCATTGAGTTCTTGGCTTCATTAGCACTCAGCAGAACTCATGGTCACAAAACACTTTTATACCATACATACGATGGAGTCACATGTGTCTCCCTTGATCCACTATCATAAAGAAGACTATACAGAAAATGTGGTATTCATCTTCCTGAGACAAATGGTGTTTATGTGCACTGCACTTTTCCTCTTCCAGGCTGCATACTCACCTTTCCTTGGCACAAAAGCCCTTCTTTTCACATTCCTTGTTGTTCCTTTGCCTCCAGTCCTACACCAGCCAGATTACTGTGTCCGGGCCAATTCCCTGAAGTCTGACACAGCATTACCTTTCTGGCTGATATTGGAGTAAACCATCACAGTCTGAAAATCACACAGCTTCAGGGAATCTTAAAATCACAATCATTTTAGCAACCATTTGCCTAACCAGTGTCAGGAACCAGAATCCACTGAAGCTTTCTAAAAGCTGCAGATTAAATTCAAAGCCTGCAACTGAAGGGAGCTGCTATGCTGGTTTCTGGGTTTATGCCACCTTCATGTGTGTTCTGTACTGGTAATCAGACTGAGAGCTATTAAAAGTGTCTCTATTG
Source organism: Lepidothrix coronata (assembly GCF_001604755.1). Lineage (NCBI taxonomy): Eukaryota > Metazoa > Chordata > Aves > Passeriformes > Pipridae > Lepidothrix > Lepidothrix coronata. The sequence goes on from NW_016690180.1 coordinate 10,134,427, forward strand.
TCACATGCCAAAATATTTAACTATTAAATTTCACCCATCACCTGCCCATCTTTGCGTTTTACGGCAGGAGCAAACAGCAAGCACATCTATTTTTCCGCCCTGCCTGAAGAGCGAGACCAAATCTCTCTCTTTGGCTCGTCTGAGGGACGGGAGCAGGGCCGCAGGGCTGTCCCCGGCCCCGCAGCGGTGTCGGCCCGCCCTCCGCGCACTGCGGAGCGGTACCTGCGCGGCCGCCGCCGCCACCCGCGGGCGCGGGAAGCCGGCGGGACGCAGGGCCGGGTGCTTCCCGGCAGGACTGGGGGCCCCTCCGCCCCCGGGAGCACCCTGGGGGTCGGGGAAGCGCCCACTCCGCACCTCCGCGCACCTGCCCGGCTCCTGTTTACAGCCGCCCGTTCATCCCAACGCCGGGGGCGGGGAGGGGAAATGCGATTAACAGATTAAGTTTGGAAGAGACGGGAGGGGGGCAGGGGCCCATCCAAAGGCGCGCACCGTGCGCGGGGGCTTAAACACGTCGGTGAGCCCCGGCTGCTTTCCCCGCAGCGAGGAAAGCTGGAGAGAGCTGCAGGGAGGCCGGGAAGGAGCTCGGCGCGGGATAAAATGCCTACAGTCCCCGCGACCCGGGTTGGGGGGAGGGAAGGACGCCGGGTCGTCTCGCGGAGTGTCCCCGATGGGGACAGACGCCGTCATCCCTGCCATCCCGCGGGCTTACCTCGATCCACTTCTGAGCCTCGGTGAAGGCCAGCTCAGGCTGGGGGGGCTCGGGAGGAGGCTGAACCTCTCCCAGCTCCAGCCCAGGACTGGCCATCTGCAGGGCCCCGGCGCGCCGCGGCTGCGGCGTGGGAGAAGCCAAGCACCGAGCCGCCGGCCCGGGGTGAGCCGCGGCCGCAGCGGGGGAACGCCGGAGGCCGCTGCCTGCCTCTCCCTACCTCTCCTTGCCTCTCCCTGCTTCTCCTTGCCTCTCCCTGCCTCGCAGCCGCCGGGGCGGGAGCCGGGGGCGGCGGCGCTCCGCAGCCCGACTGGCTGCCGCTCGCCTGCGGTAACCTCTCTCCGCCGGTGCCCCGTCCGCCCGCCCGCCCTGCCGGCTCGGTCCTCCCTCGCCTGCCGCCCCGCCCGCCCCGCCGGCGGAGCTGTGCTGCGCTGCCCTGAGCTGCCAGCTAAAAATAAAACACACGGGCGAAGCCGCTTTGCCTTCAGCCCATGCAAATACCCGCGCCGCCGCCTCCCCGCTGCGAGCATCGCATCGCGGGCGGCGCTGCGGACCGGGGGGGCGGGGGGGCAGGCGGGGAGTCGGGAACCCCGGGTGGGGGACAGGGACCGTGATGGCAAGGCATCCCCTGCTTGGGGAGGAGGCTCCTGGGGCGGGGGGGAGCCGGTGGCAAGTCTCCCACCCGCAGTCCCAGAGGGCACCGAGCCGCACGCGTCGAATCGCTGTTTGCGGCTGCTGCCTTAAACACCTCATTAATCGGTGTTGCTGCACGGAGCACCCAAGAATCTCCAGTCCCCGCGGTGGGAAAGGGCGCTGTTCCTCGGCCAACCCTCAACCACCTGCTCGGGGGCCGGGGGCTTCTGCCCCGGGAGTGAAGCACGGCAGGTGCCTCTCACGGCACTGCGGACATCAACCCGGGCTTGCAAAAATGCGTGAGGGCCGGCACAGAGCAGAACGGCGTTAGTTTTCCTTCAAAAGTGGAGCAGGCATCAAGGTGTGCTTAAAAAAATATACCATGGGTGAATACCCTCTTATTTTTTCTTTATATGCAGAGGAAGAAATCCAACCCTGTCCTGCAGAGATTTACGAGCCTAACTTATATGGTGTGAATAGTCCTAGCTCAAACAGATGCTATGGTTAACCATAGAAGTTTCTAGAAACGGAAGGAATTTTTTTCACCAGGCCTTTTAAAAGCCAAATCCTAAAAATCTCCACTCATAAGTATTGGAAAGATGAGCCAAAGTTACTTGTTTATATTTATGCAAGCATAGAAAGGTGTCTCTGTGCTGGAAATGCAGGTGTGCGAACATTAATCTCCTACTACTAAGGTCTTTTTGAAAGGGGTCGTAACTGGCTGCTTTTTCAGTTGTCAACAAATTTTGATGAGAAGCAAACTGTAGGATCTACTTTTCAACATGCCCTTAATTTAGGCCTGAATTCACCTCAGTTGGGATTTTGAATTTTGTTTATTGTTATAGTCAAGAAAAAAATACCAACTCTTCAAATATGCATGAAAGTGCATATATTTATTTTTTCTGTTTCCCAGGAATCTATATCCTAGGAATTTGCCTTTATTGTTCTCTATCTTTTGTTTTGATCTTTGTTTATTGTTTCAAATTTGCGGGAGTAACAAAGGGCCTAAAAACAGGTTTATAGAAATTTTTCTGAGAACTGCAACAAGACAAAATCTAGATGAATTGTAATCTAATCTCAAACATTTAAAGATAAATAAGTGTAGTTTGAAATACTTATGCTAACACAAGCTATTTTCTGATCCTTGTAATATTTAAATAACTTTGATGTTTATCAGACAACAATTATGTTTATTCTCCTGGGGCGGTGGAAGACTAACAATTTAAAATAATCATCCTACCTAATTTTTTATTACTGTGCAAAATCAAATGTATGATTTTGCTGTCTGGTGATCTCAACATCGTCTCTCGGAGAACTAGAAGAGCTGGATTGGGCTGGGGGAAGCATCATATTGCACAAAGCAGCTGTTCAAAACAAAGACCACCACCCCAGACCTCATTTTAAAGTGAAAGGTGGACATTCATTTCACATTTATGCAGTCAGTTTTCATAGATCACTAAAGAAAGTGTGCTCTTATGGACACTCCTATTCACACACTTATATTCAAGCATACACGACTTTTTAAATTTATTAAATCCTCACAGAGACACATGGATATAGAGTTAGTGCAATCTTTAAAGAGCCCTGTCATGCATTTAGGAGTTCAAAAGACACCCTGAATGGCAGCAGGAATCTGGCCACTTGTTTCCTAATCCTAATCCTGAACCAGCTTCCCATTTGGTCAAGGACAAGGCAGCATCCCTACCTCCCTGTTCCCATGGAAACACACTTCTAGCATCAGCCCAGCTTGCTTTTTTTTTTAAACCACCATCTGCCTGGGGAGTTTCAGGGCTTGCTCTAAGTCCCTTGAATAGCAGTCATAGGTTTTTCAATGGTTTTACTTTCCCTATTACAACCACCCTGGCAACTGGTACAGGAGACAAAATATGAAAACAAGCATGTTAGAAACTCCAGAAAGGTTTTGCCAAGGTCGCTCTGTTGCTCCCGACCAGAAACATTACTAGAAACTTAGTGATGGAATTTATAGCAGCAACAAAATAGGAGATTTTTTTCTTGTAGCTCTCTGCAAAACTCTCTTGTTTTAAAACGAATGCTTCAGTTTAGCTTCTATGCTTTTCTTTCCAGTAAAACTCAAGCTAGAGTGTCAGCAATCCTTATCAACGTACTTGCATCTGTTACCTATGGAGGTGCAGGTATCAGCGTCCAGGTGCAGGCAGCTTCCCACAAGCAGACTGTGCCTATGTAAAAGTAAGCTAACTGTGGAAAAATGCGTAATATAGTGGTTATAGGAGAAGGCAGAAGGAGAGAAAGAGGGTCTTCTCTGGTTGTCAGGGATATTTCTGCTATTGTGCACAAAAGGAAAAATAGATGCTTTTAGGAAGATACAGTTTTAGGTAGGGGGTTGGTTCAATCTGTATTAATCGGTTTGGTCTTCTACCCAGTTTGGTTTTCTCTGCTGGGAAGAGGAACTTTCCCTTCCTTTTTGTCTTCAACCTAACATTTAAAATATTAGAACCTCTTGAGTAGCAGGAACAGAGGTTTAAGAAGGCCTGACTGCTGTTATGGCAGGCCTGATCTTACCCCATGGCAGCAATGAACAGCTTGCATCAAGGAAACTGTGTTCTGGACAGTTTCTGCCACTATGATCTATCTCCTTGAATGAACAGGTCTGGTGTTCAAGACAAGTTCTCAACAAAACTGTTCCTAGATGACATCTTTGTGCTCCCACTACTTTTTCTGCTTATATTAGCCTGACGATAAACCTTTTTCTTCAAAGCCAATTTGACACAAATGCATCCTCCATTTGAAAAAAATTACTTTTACCAAAAAGCATGGCACAGAGAGCAAATGGGTGAAACACCCAAGGATCCCCTATTTCTATTCTATTTTACCTTGCTTATTAATCTTTTCTTTTTGAGCTTTTATAAATGTGCCTTAAACCAGCAAAGCCTCTGGGCTGGTTAAGAAGGGAAGTTATCCTGCTGGCACCAGGGCTTTTCTGTCTCCTTATCTCCTTCACAATCTGCCAGTTCTGGCTGAAATTCTCTGAGCAGCGCTTCTTTTTTCCCCAGACCATAATGGTCATACTTTGGGATGTTGCACAGTCCTGGGCCAGATCTTGTAGAAATCTTAGCTGAGCCATAAGCGGACTGTTTTGGCTAAATATCTTCTTTCTTGTTTTTTCAAGGATATTTATACATTTCTTTGCTTTGCTTGTCTTTTTTGTACATTTAACAAGCCACTGAATGCCACACTGAGAACTTGAGGCTGTGTGGTACTTACTGTAAAAATTCTGCTTGGAATTCCTTCATTTTCTAAAGCATAAGGTAGGGATAGGCACATCCAGCACAGCTCTGTATAACTTCCAGATTATTTCAGAGCTGCACCATCTGAGCTGCCATGGAACTCACACTGTTAAAAAGAGCAGTGTGACTGCCTGGGGATGCTGTGGGAGTTGGATAGCTCTGACATAAAGACATTGGTATTAATACTTTTCAACAGGTATTAATCCTGATGGAGAGTATTTGGAGGTTTTTTACTGACTACCAAAGGCAGGTTGTGCACTTTCACAGCCTCTCATGGTGAAAGAGTGAGCTGACAGGTGAGCTGAGAGAGCAGATGGGAGGAGCCCTGACAGCAGCCTTTATCAAGGCGGACGAGACTGTTACCTAGAGTTTAGCATTTTCTTCCTTGATAAAACTAGACTCAAAGACAGTTCAGCTCTCAATGACATGCAGCCATGCAGAAGGCTGGTAAAGATATCCACTCCAAAGCAAAACGTAAAAAATCCGTATTTTGAAAAATGACTCTTTAAATGAGCTTTAGTTATTTTTAATTCTCATGAAAAATCAATGAATCTGTGACCAGGAAAGCATGTTGATTTTATTCAATCACTCAGACAAACGTTGTGACTTCACATTTTATTTAATCAGGGCATCTGCTGTGGTGCATTTGCAGTGTTCAGCATTTGGCTGACAGCACCTGTTTGTTTATCCCAGCCATACTGTCTTCTGTCATAGTCACTTTCTCTCTGGTACCACTCATTCAGCAACATATTGTCAGGGTTGGCATTGATGTTCTGTGTTGTTCTGGGAATTACAGGAGTAGATGGAGCATTTGAATTTGCTCTTTCCTGGGAGGAAAGCAGTATTATCCTTTCTCATCCTGTCATGGAAGAATGTGAAGCTCTTTTGAGAAGCAGTTTTTGTCTGTTTTGGGTTTTTGTACTGATTTTTGAAAGCTAGTACAGCCAATTGTCATCTAGTAGCTGAGTACCATTTGACACTTTCCTGTTTTCCTGTATTTGTGTTTGATTAAATTTTTAGATTTTAAAAGCTGTTGACTATCCAGGATTGGATATACCACTACTCATGTTGTGTAGTATATAGTTCATTTAATGAACTATAACCCTAATGAATCAGAATGATTCAAAATGAGAGCTCATGATGCATAAATGCATATAAATATTCAATGTCACAGGCATAATTTTGGGGGGTTTCACCATCCTCTCTGTTCCCTGTGTAACAAATCCCTGACAATATCTCTTCATTTTAAGTGCTACTATGCCTTTGGTTATGAGGTTTTCCTGCCTGGCCTTCCTTTCTGGTTTGAAACTTCCTTCTGCCTCTCTTGGAGGCTTCCAGATCCCAGGCTGATAGCTCTGCTAATTGCACAGAGCTTGGATCAGCTTCTCCTTTAATCTGCAGCCACGGTCAAACTCCTACTTACCCAAACAACCATTTCCTTCCTTCTTTATATTGTTCTCATCAAGACCTGCCTTTCCTCTGGTATAGGAAATTCCTATATCCAGCCTCCTCTTTAACAAGTATTTCTTTTTTCTTGACCAGCCTGCTTTACTTAGTCCCAGCCTGCCATAATCTCCTGTCTTTCACCCCCATTCTCTGTCTCTTCAGTCTCAGGTACTTCTTACTTCCTCTTGTTCAAACAGAGTAGGTGGAGAGAAAACATAATACATATAAATAATGAAAACCACTGGGAAAGAAAAGCAGAAAAAAGGCCAGTGAATGGAGAAATATCACAAGTACTTGATAACAAGTTACACAAGATTAAAAAGACATAAATTGGGTTGACTAATGAGCAGTAACATAAAAAAGTGGAGGAGCAGTGAAAGGCAAGTGAAGCAACCAGAAATATATAGGTACCAAGGTAAAGGAAATAAAAAATCTGGGCACAAAACCAGTGAACTTGTCAGGCCAAAGAGCATTCTTTCCTTTTGTGTTCATAGCTACCAAGCATCGCAAGGTCCAGGTCCATACATGTTTTTTCTAGGTCTCCCATAATATACCAGATTACAAGAGGAAAGTGTCCACACGCACAGACCAGCAATGGAAAGAGTACTCTGAAGAAATGTGTGGCTCTTCCACCTTGCCCTCTACTCCCAGAGCTGCACAGCATCATTCTATTGACGGGTCAAGCCGTAAAAACCATGTGGCAGGACAATGGCTTTTTCACCAGCTGTTACCAAGGATCTTTTTAGCCCATTAAAACAAAAGTGCACTGGTAGGGAGCGGATGCTTATAGGTTTTTGTACCTGCCAATATGACGTCTTGTTTCTTTAATATAGAGACAACAATGGCCTTCACTTCTCTGCTGAGCTGGAAGTGGCACAGGAGCTCAAAATGGTATTTTCCCCACAGATTTCTTCTGAGCTTGACTGCTTTTCATTCACTTTCTTACAATCTACTTCATTAAAGACGCAAAGTGAAAGTGGGGGTTCTTTCAAACACAGCCTTGTCCAGAGCAGGACTTTCCACTTCTAGTTTGTATCTGCAATAATCTTCCACCTGATTTTGCACTCAGCTCATTTAAATGCAGCATCTTCCACTGCTGCCACCCAACCAGTATACATCTTACCCCATTTCGCCATCCAGAGTAAATTTTCAAGCACACAGAGTTAGTCAAATTTTTCTCAGTGAGGAACACGGTAGCGTGGTTTTAGTACCCTCAGGGAGATGTTCCTCAACACCTCTTTCATAGTGTCATAGGAAGGGAGTCTTTTAAGTCAGCTAACATGCTCAGAGAGCCCATGCCAGCTCTAAGTTCCATAAGTGCAGCTGAGCCTGTCTAGGCTCAGTATCTGAAAAGACACAGAGCCAGAGCAAGTATTTCAGTGGTCTACAAACCTTTGCAGCAAGCTGCAACTTCAAACAAGTGCTATAGAATTGTGGTATTCAGGGGAAGAGAGAGGCTATCATGTATGTGACAGAATGCAATAAAGTCAGTTAGAAACTTTTGCCAAACTGGTGAAAAATGGGATGAAAATCAAAAACTATATATGGAAAAAAGATTATTTGGAAACAAGTCCTAGCTTCCAAAGTAAATTCCTGGGTTCTTCTATTAATTTTTTTAGCGTATAACGAATGTTATGTAGTGGTGGCATAACCATGTAGTTCACCAAAAAACATTATTGTCTCAGTTTGAAGAGACTGGAATGTTTGTTAAAGAGCATGAGTTATGAGACAGACCAAACTCCTCTCTCTCACCAATTGTAAATTCAAAAATTAAGGGGCTTTAATCGAGGAAGTGTGGAAGAAAAGAAGAAATAACAACCCTTTATTAAAAGATATATGTATATTGGCAAGAACAGTAACAGAACATAAAAAACAGCTAAACAACAGTTCTGTACCCAGAAGTTCCCTTCAAACAAAAGAGAAAGTCTGAATGAACACTTCTCTGTCCTTTAGTGCAGTTCTGATCACGGTCGGCAGGGGGCGCTGTTGGATCGCTGGAGGTGCAGGGCCTGCAGTTCTCTGTGTTGGCCTGCAGGGGGCGCTGTTGGATCACTGGAGGTCACCCCGCGGGAGAGGGGTCTGGGGGGTGGTCTCGGGTCGCGGGAGAAGATGAAAAGATGGGGGACCCTTCCCCCAATGGAAGGAAGGGGAAAGGAAAGCAGTTCACCCCCAACAGGACTGACTGTTGTTCTCAGTTGATGGTGCCCCAAAAGCTCCTCCTTTTCTCCCAGCAAGCACAGAGACCCTCCGATGAAAACGCAGCAGGTCCGGGCTGGAGACAAAAGACGGTTCGCGGGCAAGTTGAAGCCAGCAGTCAGGGCTGACCAGGACGGGAAGCCAGAAAGACAGGCTTCCAGCCCTTCTCTCCAAATGCACCGAACACAGACCCTGTCTCCGTCCCCGAAAGAGAACCCCGCAGTCTGAATCTCTCCCCTCCGAGTAGAGCCTGCCACCCCCTCCCAAAACTCCTCCCCTCTCCCCCCAGCCTCTGATGGGCCATCAGCGAGGAATGGGGCCTTGCTAGCTAGTTCTTTTGTAAGGCTAATTAACTCCCTTCCCCCTTTCCATTCAAACTCCCTCTTTCTTACAGTGGGGGGGCAGGGGAAAGAAAAAATTCTCCTGAATTTCTAACCTATAACAATTATTTTTATCAAATGGGAAAAAACAATAGCAAAAGCCCCTCTCACTGATGTTAGAACAGCGATTTGCTAGGTAGCTGCTTGTGAAAGCTTAAGAAATCTGGGAGAAGCTACATCACATTCAGCATTTAATTTTAGCAGTGACTTGCATCATCCAGCAAAGAACTGGTGAACAGTATCTTCCCTTTTCTTTTCTTAGTTAATATCCCTGTGGAGGGAAAATCTGTACCTGTAATTAACACTGGGCTTCATCCAAATTTGTTTGGAGTATTAGCTGGTTCATAGTGAACTGAAATATTCATTTACTCGAGATAAGGATATAGGCAACCAAAAGTGGAAAATGGAAAGGAAAGAAAGAAGCAGGGGCAGAAAACAAGGGGAAAAAATGATAAAAGACTGCCTCCATGCAGTAGGACAACAGTATACCTTATTTAACAACATTATCATTTAGTTCCATGATGCAGGAATATTAGAGATGGTTTTGTTCTCCTTTGAATTTTTAAAGGATAATATTTAGCAGAGGATTATATTCAACTAGAAGCAAGAGAAAGCAGTGTAGTGTAAGATGTAAGTGAGTTTATTCTCCCAAGGCAGGCTCTTTTGCTCAGTGATCTCCCATGGCATGACAGTCCTTGCAGAACAAGACACTGATCAAAGACTATGAAGGTCCTTTGGAGCAACAAGTACCATTTCTGGGACAGATGGCATCTGCCATGCCATTACAGACATGGATGGTCACATAATTGTAAGAGTCAAAGTGTCAAAATCAACCATCAATCTAAACTCAAAATGAAGTCTATTATGCTTTCTTTATTTTGTTCTACCAATCATTTCAAAGGATGGAGTATCATTTGCAACCTTGCCTACATAACTGTGAGCTAGGAGGGGCAGTGGACATCTCCCCAGATAGCAGCAACCTTATAACTCCTTAAACTGCAAGTACCAAAAAGTTGATATGTCTTGGCAATATTATTTCACCACTTACATGCATTTACCAGCTAAAAACTCATTCACTGGAGCAACTGATGGCGGAAAATGTAACTCTAAGTGTGACCACCGATATGAATTCTTCTTCTGACACTTATTGATAAAGAAACAAGCAGTACTATGAATATCTGTTAGACCTTCCTAAAACCTTTCAGTGCTTCAAGAGAATAACTTCCTCTGCTTTCTTCTGGATCTCTTGGGGATCAAACTTCACTGAAATCCCCAGAAACTTTTCTGAAGTTGAAGACCCTATCCTGCAAGAATGTGAATCCATCAGGGCTTTCTGTACCTCTCAGTGCTGGAAGGGTTCATGTAAGTTTTCCACTCTACTCTTTTGAACCCAGACATAAGTTCATTCAGCTCCCAGCTGGTCAGACATGAGCCAGCTCCAAACCAGTAGCACCATTACTGTACCACTGACTCTGGCGGCTTAACAAACTGGGCTTATTCGCTCAAGCCCAAGTATTGTGGAGGACATTTTGGAGCAGAGTTGGCTCTCTTCCAGCCTGCTTTAGGACTGGATGTAATGACGTAGGTCTGCCTGTTGGGCCATAGTCCATTTTGACAAGCTGTCAAGGAAGAAAAGGATATTACACTTTGTTGAATCACTGTCTGAACTCCTAAATGATTTATTATATGAGGGCTGCCCACACATATGAAAGTGGAGCTAACAAGATTGCCAAAAAATCACTGCTATTGAGTGTACAGCCAAAAAGGTTCATGAGCACAGCCCTTAAAATAGCAAAATTGGAGGGAAAATTCCTTTAAAGTTATTTTCATAACTTTCTTTTATTATTACTTCTTTAATTATGTCTTTCTGTCTGACCAGCAAAAGTGCCTGGAGTTTTTCCCAGTTTAGAGGCCGCAGTACTCCTCTGTGGGCCTCCAAAAGAAGCCCAAAGGTCAGGAAAACCTCAACTGATCACTCAAGAGAACAGAAAATACTTTCTGATAATCCATGTTACTGATACCTGCTGATACGTGTTAACTCTTATTCCCAGGCACTTTTCGGCTGCTGGTGGGATTGTCTGTCACGGGAGCTCCCGATCTAGACAGAGGAAAGGACAGGCATGGGCTGCTGAATTCTCATACTTGTAGCTGATACAAGCCAGCATTTTGTGGTATGCCTATGTTTTTTCATTAATCATTGCTTTTTAAAAGGGCCATATTTTCTGAGTGGTTTTTCTTCTTGAAATACAGTATTCATTGAATGCATCCTCATTGTCTTGATGAATCAGGCCTAGGAAACTGGATAGGGATTTTTCATAAGACTTTAAAGGAATTGGATGCTCAAATCTCATCCAAATTAGTGGTGTCAAGCACCCAAGTCCCATCTATGCCTTAAAAAATTCCAGTCCTTAGACACCAGTGACACCATATTTGCTTAGCCTGCTTGTAGGTGAGGAAAAGATCAAATTATGGTGTGTCTCTAAGAGACTGGAGCATTAGCATTAAAGAAACATTTTAGAAGTCATGACTGTAAGCTCAGGTCAGACAGCACAGGGAACACTAGGGTAATTCATCATTTGACAGACTTCTGCATTAAGGTCTTTTAAGGGACAAGGGGCCTTCAGCTAACTTTAGACAGTGTGCAGAATGATGTTTTTCTGAAAATGAGTATTTTTAATCAGTTTTCAGTGCTGAATTAGAAGATGCAAAATATGTGTCTGTGCACTGCTTCCAGACTGTTCAGTCAAGCTTCATTGCAAATCCTTCTCTTTATAGACCACTTTGTAAGCACAATGTAGCAAAGATCATTGTGCAGGAAGAGATGATCAGCCTCTGGAGCACCTTGTGAGACTGGACAACATCTTACATGCCTCAATGAAACTGGGAAATCACGAGCCTGTCAGGAATAAAGACTCTCAAGCCTTGCTGACAATCAAGACCTGTGGGATCTCCATCCCAGTGTGTAAGGGAAGTCACTCAAATGGCTCCACAGCTTGGAAGATGTTCCATCAGTGCAGGTTGGCTGGGCTATCAGCTGTGGGAGCTCTTCTAACATGAAACTAATTGTATTTTGAGGTAGCTGGTGTCAACATAGCACTCAAGTATTCATGATCTAAACTTAGAGGAGGGAGGCATGGAATCTCGTGTGGAGAGTAAGACATCTTAAAGGAACAGTGGTTCTTCAAGGCACATGCTATGGCAATCTCTGGGTATGTCCCAGCATCATCAGGTGGCTACAGTCTTCCCTTTCACTTTCTACAGCAGTTAATTTTTCAGCTGCAGAAATGCTGTGAAAACTATTGAGTACAGAGTGCTGAAAGTGGCTGAAGGCATTCCCAGCATAGAAGAAGCCAGCTGGAAACCGTCATGGTATTCATAAGCACATGCTGGGGGTGCTGTGGAGAAGTGTAAGAGCTGTACATATGCTCCATTAAACCTGCCACTTCTTAGGGCTCCTTTGTTGCAAAGAGTCTATGGCTCCTATTTTCTGAGGGCTTGAAAGTGCTGGGGCCTCCAGAAGCAATGCAGGGGAAAGAAAAAGCTGTCAAGACACCTCGGGCAGGTGAGAAGGAGCTGTGAGGGAGGGATAGAATCTACTTTTCTGTCTGTAGGATATGGACCTTTTTTGGTTTTTTACTAATTCTGCTACATCCCACTTGTGAACTTGGCAAGAGCACATACACTTTCTGAATACATTTATATTTTTCAGTGCTCATGACTGTGAAACCCAGTTTGTCTCCAGGGAGGAGAGAGAGATGAGGTTTCTGCAGCCATGCCAGAGAGGAGGCTGGACAGTGGCAAGAGGACATCCTAACTTCCCGGATCTACCTCTTATCTCCCTCTTAAACTTCTGGCCCTCTATGCCTGAATTGAAGTGACTTAATTGGAACATTCTGCATTTAAAAGCTTGTGATAAAACAAAAGCCATCTCCTGACTGATCTCTTCTTACAGAAACACCATGCAGAAGTAGGGAGGGAGATGTTTACGATTAACAGATACCTTCAGTTTACAACATGGCGACTTATTATGAAACTTAGGGCTGACTTTCCAAACCTGTTTAAGTGATTGTAACACAGTTAACACATCCCTTACAGAAAACATGCACAAAAATAAGGAAATGAAAGCTTAAACACATAATAAATCTTTTGCTTCCACCAAATAAATACACTGTGCTTATCAGGTATAAACTGTGGCCTAATTCTTCATAATCATAAATCTGGCTCAGTTACTGTATACACTGTATACTATCTGTGTATTTAATTATGAAGAATACTGCTGTAAATTTCCAAAAGATAGGAGGATTAATTTTTTTCATAGATATTTACAAGTTACTAGTCTGGGTGATAACAGCAGGAGAACTGTCAGAAAGGAAGGTATATAATGACAATTTATCCTAAAATTCCATATGCAACTAAAGTTGCATCTGGGATTGGAAACACAATTTGATACTGCTTTTATAATTTTTATATAGATAAATATGTATATTTGTGTTGAGGTTATTGAAGAAAGAACATAAATTGGGGGGGCATGATTGAAAGAGTTGTGTTATATAGATAGAAGCATGCATTTTATTAGAGTTTAAAAAGAAATGGTGTGTTTTTATTGTTGTGTTGGATGTGTAGGATCTAGGACGTGTAACTAACTACTTTTTACTTTGCTTTCAGTGATGTGGTAGTTGGTGCTGCGGTAGCTCTGCAGCTGTAACACTTAAAAAGCCTACTTTGCTGTAATGTGAACTCCACGCCCTGAGGAGAAGCCAAGCTGTTGGGCTGTCCCTGTGGATTTCATAAAGTGTTTTGACTCTGAACCAAGGTACTTTGTTGATACTCCTGTAAATTTGATGAACAGATATTTTTATGGAGGTTGTTTACATTCAGAGATATTTTTAGAAATGTTTTGTGGTCACAGAGTTCATTCAACTGGTGTATTTTCCCTGGTTTAACTGACACTGATGTTTGCTAAACTACTGATGAGCACTAAGGATGCCGATAGTGCCATTTTTACAAGGCAGTGTTGAGACAAAAGAGCCCTTATTGTGAAGAAGTTACGTGCAAAGAGAAAGATAATGGAGGAAATCATGTATGACTTGTCATGTGTAAGCAGTTGTTTTTAGTTAGCTCCTGCTTATAATGATAATCATTTGCACATTAATTGCTTCAAATGTCTTATAATGCATTTGGATTTATGTTCACTCTGGAAAAAAGTCAGAAGTTATGTTTCAACCAGGACCTTCTGGTTTGCTATGGATGTTTAAAGTTCATATGGATGCAAAAGCAATTGAAGAAATTCACTGAAGAAAAATCTGTCAAGGAGTATTAAATGTAAAGATAGCACATCTGCCTGTGTGGCATCCCCTCAACTCACTGCAAGCTGGTACAACATATAAAGGCACATCACTATAAATTTAGTCTCCTCTGACTTTCTACCCCAAGGTCATGCTATTGACCATTCACAGATCCTGCACAAGGACACTTTTTGATCAGATCTTGTAAAATGCTATAATGCTCTTGAGACAAGAAATCACATATGTGATCTGAGGTGCATCTAAGTGTTAATGATGGTTTTGAGGGTTTTTTTCACCCTCAGTGTTCTTTTTTTGAGATGGCATAATGCTACGGGCAGGGAAACAAAGCATTCAGTAAGTTACAGTGCCATCTATAGAAGGAACACAGCACCAGCCTGCAAACTGAGGTCACTGCCTTCAAAAACCTTATTTTTTTACCTTCAGCAACCAGGTCACTGTTTTAACCATTAGGTGGAACTGAACATTAAATCCAACAGGAGACTCTGCACTCAGTCTTTAGGTACTACTGAAATCCTCAGAAGACTTGTTCAGCTTTCCCCCCTAGTTCTCTGAGGCCATATTTTAATGCCAGTGTTGTCCCAGTTTTGCATTTGTTTTTTTCAGGTGGGCCTCCATCTCCTGGTAACACAGAGCTGCTTGGTAGTCTCAATTAGGGACAAGAGCACTCTTAAACTTGGGCTTACCCTTGCCAAACGAGTAGGCTAATGAAGGTTCTTGGGTGAGGCTTTGCATAAGACAGAATTGAGGAAAGTCTTGTAATTCTCAGTGCATGTCTGTTATCACTGAGTGGGAAAGGGTCTGACTGGGACGACGGGGTCTGCCTCCAGCTTGCTATTGTTTCTGCAGCTGATGCTTCTGTATTTTAGGAGCTGGATACTGCCAGCAGGTTGTTACATTGTAGAGTGAGTTGTACAGCTCTTTGAAATATATTTTGCATAAAGAAAATGGATATACATTAAGCCAAGGAAAGATGTTAAGATGTTGCCTTCATGATGAAGAAACTGGTTAGAAACTGGTGTGAAAGATATTCAAGTCCCTATTCCAGGGACAGTGCATTGCTAAGGAAGTGGAGGACCACTGCAAGAAGTGTCAGATAACTTAGTAGTTAAACTTAATGAAACGCAGGGGGCTTCAGTGTATGTCTTGGCAGCAGAGCAGGAGAAAATGCCTAACCAGGGAAGTGACATAACCCAGGGCAGCCCTCTTCTTTTTCTCTCATTCAAAAGGGCACCTCACATTAGGAGAATATTCACTTGAAGAGTATTAAGCAGGGATAAATGCCTCCTTCTTACCATCACAACATGTTTAACTCCATTTGGAGTAAACCTGTGCCTAGACTCAGTATTTCCCACCAGCTGGTTTAAGCAATGTCCCACTCTGTTGTTTTCCAGCTCTGTGTTCCCCAGCCATAAGCTCCTTGTTCCTCCCATTGATTTTGTAAGGATCATGCTGCCTAACTGAAGGCTGAGGTTTCCCTGAGTGATGAAGTGTGTGGGAGTGGAGCTTTGCTCTGAAGAGTTTGCTCAAGAAGGCTGGTGGCAGAGCAGGGCATTTAATGTAAAACTCCGGTGACCTGGTCTGACCGGCCCAGCCCTCCTGCTTTTTTCTACCAGTTGGCCACATCACTGTGGCTTATCACTGAGCATCCCCATTGCTTTGGACAGTAATGGCTTTCTGCCTCTTATAAGTCTGTAGATTTTGTTAGGTGAGTAAAAGAAGATCCAGCATCTAGTGTGCTACCATGTACCATCACTGGGTGTTTTGCCACCAAATTCAGCTGCCTTAGGAGTTTGGTTTATTACCCTGAAGAGACGAGGCTTCACTGTTCAACTGAATTTCTTGTGTCTACCTACAGCAATGTGCATCCATTTTCAACACTGGCAAAAACCTACTTGCAAAAACAAATCTGAGAAGATGAAAACAAAAAACATAAAGGAAAAAATTCACAGCCATCTTTAAAAGAAACAGTGTAAAGTCTTTCACTAGTGAAAACTGCTCTTCACATTTATTTGGTATTCATGAAAAATGCTGTGTTATCTTTTCAAAAGCCTTAGACACAAGTTTGGGGGAAATATTTTTAATGAGCAGGGAGAATTAAAATTTTTCTTCCAACAGGAGTAATGTTTATGCTGCTTGATCCAAGTAGGTAAAAAAATCACTGTTAAAACCAAAGTCTGACTAGCTGAGATGAGCTGCTGCCATTTCAGAAACAGTTTTTCTTTCAACACTGTAGTTCTTTCAACACTGACACTTTCCTTTGCCTGTCACCTCAGTGAATACTTCCTTTTTCTAAATGCCCACCAGGCTGTAGAAAGTAGCACAGAGTAAGATCATACTCCATGAGAATAAGGGCATGATGATGAATTGATGGAGTCTCTTGGGCAGAGGTATTTTTTTGCACGATGGAGAGAAACTGTCACACTTTGAGGTACAGTGGAAATAGAGAGGATATCTTAGGACAAGGACTATTCTAGGAAACAATCCCCTCATCATTGCATGCCAGTTAAGCTCCAGCATAGCTCATGCTGTGTGGCTGCTTCGAAGAAATGCAGACCTGGGCTGCTTCTGTCCATCTGTTGTGTCTCACCCTGAAGGCTTCCCAGACTAGCACACTTAGAGATGTACTAAAACAAGCACATCTGGGCCACAAGACATAAGTGAAACGCATTACCAGTTCAAGTACAAAATCTGTATGTTAGAATACAGTACATTTTCTATATGAAAAGACCACTCTAGACTCTGAACATATTCCAGATTAGCTACAATTTTAAATGAGACATGACATGAGAGGCCTGGCCTTCTGTACTGTGGGCTGCAGTTGTATATTTGAATACCATAAGCATGCCCTGGCTGTAGTTTGGGAGCCTTTTCCAGTATTCCATTCTAATAATTTCTGGTGTCCTTTCCTTTTTAAATGCAGAAAGGTCAACTATAATTCCCTACAAGAAATGACATGAGTTTCAGAGCACTTTTCTACATTATGAATGATTTATTTCTTTTCACAGCTTACAAAGTATATGCATATTAATATTTGCAGATGTTTCCTCCACCTAGTTATCTTATATACACTGGGCCAAGCTTAAAGGATACCACTGCGTACCCTTTTGTGTTGTTATGGATTTCACTGTTCATGCTTTATTTGCAAGTAAAATATGCACAAACATTTATTTTGCCTCAGATGAGAATGAATATAAATAAATAAACAAACAGGTGTTGAAAGCCTTTTCCAGTTTCTGCATCTGTGTTTCCCTCCTGAAACAGAAGTCATTCTGAAAGCTTCACTGAAACCTTGTTTTGAAAATGAGTATTTTTGCAGACTGCTGACTGCAGTACCACATTTGCTAAAGAGATGCCGTCACACGATGGTTTGCTTCTGTGTTATCTAGGTCACGGGCCAGAATTCTCCTGGGTGCTAACATTTTCAATTAAGCTGAATTTGTTGATGCACAGTGGAGCTATTTTCCTTTTTAAAGCTGATCCTAAATGGGAATACTAAGCATCATGCCTGGTTTGTCTGTTTTGGTTCTGTGTACAATTAAGGTCGGGGGCTAGCCACTCATTCCGCTATGGCCAAGCATAAACCTGGCATTGAAGTTCCCTAATTTATACTCCACACTTCACATATTCACCACTGTTGATTTTATTAAGTGACATTGGCAGTGTTGTAGGGTGATACCTGAAGGGGTTGCTTGCAGTCATCCATGAAAAGTTGTTCAACAAAATATAGTTAAGGACACTGACCTGTTGGAGCGATTCCAAAGGAGGGCCACCAAGTTGATCAGAGGGATGGAGCACCTCACCTCTGAGGAAAGGCTGAGAGAATTGGGATTGTTCAGCCTGGAAAAGAGAAGCCGGCGGGCTGACCTAATTGTGGCCTTCCAGTACCTGAAGGGAACTTACAGGAAAAATGGGGCAAGATTATTTAGAAGAGCATGTACGTGACAGGACAAGGGGGAATGGGTTTAAATTGAAAGAGGATAGGTTTAGATTAGATATAAAGAAAAAATTCTTTACTGTGAGGGTGGTGAGGCACTGGAACAGGTTGCCCAGGGAAATTGTGGATGCCCCATTCCTGGAGATGTTCAAGGCCAGGTTGGATGGGGCTCTGAGCAACCTGGACTAGTTGAAGGTGTTCTTGCCCACAGCAGGTGGATTGGAACTAGGTGATCTTCAAGGTCCCCTTCCAACCCAAGCCATTCTACAATTCTATGATGATTCTATGATATTTAAAGCCAGTCTCTTTGCACAAAGTTTAGGTACTAAGAGCCTAATTTATATCCTAGAAATGCAAACCCTAAAATTTAAAACGTAGTGGATTCCAGAAATCAGTGTATGATAAACTTCCTTAAATTCAATGCAGTAATTGATCTTATTTTTGTTCCTAATCCTCTGCCTCTTACACATGAATATGTTTGTGAGCAGTAGCTCTACTTCAAGCATTTTAAAGAATTACCATGCAGGATGTATTGACTGCATTTAGGTTTTATGATTTCTTATTTAAAGTTTTATAAATAACTCTCTATATTATGATGATCCATGATACTATTGTGATATATATTATGATGATCCATGTTGGATGTTGCATATTTTACACAATGTGGATAAGGTATTAAATCTGTTATGTACATAAGAGAAAATAACAAATCTGGGTCCAGTCAGTGATTTGTTGAGGACAGCACAAGAAAATCTAAAGAAGTGTATGACCGGTTCTGGCCCTCAGTGCTGCTAGATATTCTCTGTTCTCTGGAGAGAGCCTTTTCTTCACCTGTTGGTCTATATTGTATGTATGAGGTTATTACATGGATGTAATAAGAAGTATACCTTGATCTGACTGCTGAAGGACTAGAAGGACAAATATTGAGATCTTGCATAAACATAAAGAATAATGTGGGACTGGATAAAGCATATCCAACTTGTTATTCTTTTATTTCTTAAGAAGCTTTATAGAACTTATTTCTTAAGAAGCATTCCAGCAGCATTCTTATGGAAAAAAAAAATCCAAACAAACCAAAAAACCCCAAACACAAAACCAAAACCCTGAACAGAAGGAAGTTGCTCTGTTGGTGGTCACTGTTTGAAAAGTCCAAAAATCTCCTGTCTAAAAATGAAGGCAGAGACAGCCCACACAGGTCTGTGCTCTTTTAATACACACAAACGTTATCTATTATATTGCAGTCTGCAAATATGCTAAAAATCTATACTTTATTTATACAAACTCATGTTACTGCTGCAGTAAAAAATATTTGGGAAAGAAGTTGAACTTGTGAATGCTTACACTTCAGACTATAGTTACATTGTTGAGATTCACATTTTCTGCCTGGTTATAATTTATAAACATTGGATTTAGTCAGGGAAAGTCTTCGTACAGCTTAACTCTAATTTCCTGTGGTAAATGGAGTCTGATGAGTGAGGATATGAAATCTTGGAAAAGTTAAATCATTCTAAGGAAAGCTGTCCTACTCAATGTAGTAGAATTGGTATAATTTTGTAAGAAGGATTGGCAGTTTGCTAATTCCCTGTCCAGTCCAGAGTGAAAAATACCAAGTAAGGGGCTTCCGCTTAAAAGTAAATGGACTTTTGCCCTCCTAATGTGATGGGTTCAGGCTCTGAGTCTAAACAGATGTGGAAATATCATCAAGTGTCTGACTAAGGAAATCACTTCAGCCTATACATAATTTCAACCATGTGTTCGAGCCTAACTGAAGGTTTGATTTTAGTTGAAATCACGGACTAACCATGAGCTGAGGTGCTCTGCAAAATCAGACCCCGAGTGGTACAGAGAAAATAAAAATAAGTTCTCCTGTTCAGCCCAGGAGCTGAATTTACCTAGCATATTTGACCAAAGAACTTTTCCCTGCCCCACCGAATCTAATGGACATTTCCTGACATGCTTGTATCAAATGGGTCAGTAACAAAAACAGTGTTCCTGTGGAGCTAATGTTTCAATTTTTTTCCTTTTCATTGCACTGTGCAGCAACTCAAGTGCACTTGTGGATTTTCCTTTCAAAAATGCCAGGTAAATTATAAGATAAAAAAACCCTGCTTGCATATTGGTTGAGGCTGGTGGGAAAAATATCTCAAGTTTTGAAAATTAAAGAGATTTTAAGCTAATTTCTTCACACATCTTTTCAGTCTGTCAATGAGTGTGTGATTCTCAGGCTACAACATAGCAAGCATATTCCTTGAAGGAAGACAGGCAGCAGTCCCGGCTTTCCTGGGACTCTCCCCTATTACAAGCCTCAGGAGCGACAGTTGTGAACTATACACATCCACACTGCAGTTAAGCAGAGGATTAAAGTCCATCACCTGACTGACATGGATCCCTGCAGCAGCTGTGGCATACAGGCACTAGAAACGAAGCAACTTCTGTAAAACATGTTGTACAAGATCCGCATCTGCTTAACCAGCAGTTTCTCATTGCCCTGAAACACTGCACTTTCTCAAAGAGCAACAGCTTGCCTAAACCCTCATAGCCTGATCCAGGGCCATGAACGTGCATCAGACTGATTCAAACCAGAGAATTTTGCCACCTTAGAGAAAAGATTTGCATGATGTTTTACAGGAAAGTTTGTTGTCACTGCTGCCTGTGTCCATTATCTCTAACATGCAGCAGGGATTACTTTATGACTTGTTCTCAGAGGGTCATGAAAATTGAAAACCAAGTTCTGAACTATGTATTTAGGGAAGATCATGTCCAATTCCATACGCAGCATCGGGCTACCTCAAAGACCTCCAACAGCTGCTTTCTGAAGTAGGGAAAAAATAACCATCCAGTATCTAACCCCTTCTCTCACATTGTTCGGTAAGAATTGATCCTGAGAAAGATGTTGTTTATTGATACAACTTGACCGTCAGGGCCATTGTTCAGTGAAAGGAGAAAGAATGGTTGGTAAGGTCAGAGAAATACCAAGCTAGCCAAATAATTATATTTTTTCCTGAACCATCTTGTTCCTTCATCAATACTTCTTCACAGCATTCCATGAAACCATCAGGAACATGGCCACAGCCTTGCCACCTGACTCTTCTGTATGTCAGAAAGCCTGAATACTGCAACCACTCTTTTTTCTGTAATCATCTGCAATTTAGGTTTATGCATAATCCTCAACTTCCCCGTGTTGCTAAACATATTTGTGGGATGGGAAGGGGAAGAAGAGGGAGAAAGCAGTATTTCTTGAATGTTGATGCAATGGAAGTCTACTGGAGAAATATCTGCAGGCATTAGAAGGGGACTCTGGGGACTATATGTCAATACAGACCCTCTTTTGCAGACAGACATGAGTTCACCTGACTGTTCTCCAAGTCAGCACTGAGCTTTAGCTAATTAGCTGAGCTAAGAGGGTGGATGTATTAACTCAGGCCCAAAGCCAGCATAGCGTAAATATAAAAACTCTGCCTGCAAAAAAACACCCAAAACCCCCCCAAACCAACCAAAACCAAAAACCCCACAATCCATATGTAGTTATAAACTTAGTTTTAATTCCAACTCTGCCATCAGTTTCAAGTATCCCCTTAGGCAAATGAGGGAACCCATGTCTCCATTCCTTACTTGCAAAATGGGGATAGTAAAGCTTCACTTCTCACACCCTCCTCACACTAAGAGTAGCAGCAGTTCTGCTAAGATGTTAGCATGCACATGTGTAAAGACTTGAAAAGAAAATGCAATTCAGTCTGGCTACAGTATTGTAAGTAATAATACCTCTCAGTATGGTATTGAGTGTTCTTAAGCAATGGAACTTGTTTTTTATGGTACCCTGTTTGAAATGCTAAAGCAACTGAAATACCTTTGCTCAGTCTTGTTCCTCCAATGTCATTCAGATCTCACTTTTTATATGTTGCTGCAGGCCTTGCAATATCATCTAACCACATGTGAAACTCATCTAGGGAAAAAGTACATAAGAAAGTTTCAAATCAGTTCTACATAGCTCATTACTTGTGCATTGAGCTTCATCTAGCACACATTTTTGACACAGAATTCTTTAAGGGGTTGGGAAACTTCCACTAAACAGTCTTATGTTGTTCATGGTAGTGCTGGAAAGATGATAATTGAAAAACACGCAGGAGTTCTCTCTTTTTTCCATTTGCCCTATCACTCACTGCTCTTTTTCCCACTAGGGTACCCATGGAGATGTTACACACATCCTCAGGGATTTATTGACCATGGAAGAGCTCCCTCAGATCTTCCCTTGGCCTCTGGTTTCTTCTTTCTCTGTGAAGTGACAACCTTCCCATCAGTGACAAAACCTGCACCTCCTCCTAGATGCATCAGCTGCTGTTTCTGCAGCCATGCTTGTCCTTCCACCCCAGCCTGGGAAGAAAAGCAGCAGTCAGCAACATCAGCCTCCAGCTCTTCCTGGGGGAAACAGCTCCCCCGCACAAGGCACAGAGAGGAGATTCACAATTAGCTCCTTGTCAAGGAGCACAGATCTCAGTTCCCAAGCCTGGAGCAACACTGATTGCTGCTTTAATTTTTCATATGTAATAGGTGACCTCAGGTAGCTTAACAAAAGCTGGTTGTTAAATTCTGGTCCCTTACAAACTTCCAAGGATGGAGATGCTCCCGTTTCTCTGATGACTCGTTCCAATATATCACGCTTCCATGAAGAAGTACTCTTCTAGTTTCCAAATGTCCCGAATTGAACCTTCCAAGATGCAATTTCCAGTTACTGCCCTTTAATATACCATCTCCTACTACCAAGAAAAAGTATGGCTTTGTTATCTTTGCAACTGCCCTTGAAGTAGTTGTAGCCTACAATTAGATCCTGCCTTAGTCTCCTCTATACCAGACTATAAACACCTAGCTCCGTGAGCCTCTCCTTGTAGGCCACATGCTCTCTACCTCTGTAACCTGCTGCTAGACCCTCTCCAGATTCCTCCACATCCTTCTTGGACTGGGTGGGGAGACCCAGAACTGAACTGCTATTCCAAGTGCAGCCTCACCAGGACCAATTAATAATGGATAATAATTTCCCTCCATCTGCTGATCTTGCTCCTCCCAATGTAACTCCCAACATTTCCTTATTCACAAAGAGAGCACTCAATACGTGGTCTTATATTCAATTTGGCACCTGCTATAACCCCCAGGTTGCAGCAGGGCTGCAACTCATCCCATCACCTCCCGGCCCTGTGGTGGCTCCAGCCAGGTGCCAAGCTCTGCACCTCACCACCTTGAACTCCATGAGGTTTCTTCTAGATCCATCCTCTCATCTGTTGAGGTTTCTTGGGTTCAAAGCATTTGGAATGTCAACCGCTCCTTGTAACTTAATATCATTCTGTGCAAGAATTTAAAAATTACAAAATGCAAGTGATACTTTAATTCCTTTGGTCACAAAGGAACTTAAATGCTAGTACTCCACTTCTGGATGCATTTTTCCCAGTTCTTGTTTGTTCCCATTTGGTCTCACTGAGCTGAAGTTCTGTCATCAGCCTCTTCCTGGTTGTTGGCAGCACCAGGAGAGAGATCCCGTGACTTTAAAAGTTTATTGCAGTGTCTGTTTCCTCCCACTGCCCAGCACTGACCCATAGAGCTCCCCACTGCCTTTGTATCAAAGGCAGAGGATACTAGTGTGTCTAGTTCCTTTTTCAGCTAATTACTTCTCCATCTTGATTATTTAGAGATTGATAAGCTGGTCTGTACGTCAAAGGCAGGACACTGTTGGAGTTAGTCTCACACTTTTGTTCCTTTTTCTCCCAAAAAAGTATTCTATTTAGCATGGAAATAGTAGTGCGTATATTGTACAGCAGTGTATACCGGACAAAGAGGTGGTGTGGTGCTGTATCAGCTTCAAGTAAACTGGGGATCTGAGCCAAAGGCTATTCAAATGTGTAAGAGGCTTTGGACATTACACTATTTCTAAATTTTGACTAAAATAAGGATTGGCTATTTGGCCACATCAGAAGTGTGCTTAAGCATGTGAGTGGTCTCACTGAAAGCAGTAGATTTAAAAATTGTGGATTTAAAAAATGAGATCGCTTCTGGATCTGTTCTGCTGTTGGACTTGTTGCTCAAAGTTTCCCAATGCTGCCACCTACAGAATAGGTTGACTACAGTTTTCAACAGAGCAAAGAAGACTTACAAAAATTACAAGATTGCACACAGTCAACCCTGGATACAGTTCTAAATTACCAATGTGCAGGCCTAAACAGATAAACCTGAAATCCTACCTGAGACAGGGATAAATTTGGGAAAAAATATAGAGCTTTAGATAAGAATTAGAAAGGGTCAAAACAACTAATTTACTTAAGAAGGATGCACAGGAAATCAAGGAAAGATAAGAGTTCCATGTGGAACTACAGATTTAAGAATAAAGAGGAGAAAATAAGGAGAGACAAGAAACATAAAGAGCTGCACTTTAGAGAGAATGTGACCAATAGAAAATACTAATTTATGAAAGAACATCTTCTCATGAAAACAACGTTTTGATACATAACACTCTACAATAGCCTACAGACATTTATACCTCTTGGCTGTAAGACCCCAGGCCTCGAGCTGTGAGCTCACTGAAGGAGTTTTATTTTAAAAATATACAAGGCTTAAAAAAATTCACCTGCTGAATTTATTAAAAGGGCCTTCAGTTCTTTTAATACCTTAGGAGAGCTCACAGGAAAAGATGCTGAACATGTTTCTCGGGAGGTGAAATAACACGCTTTTACTGGTAAACTTTAGAAAATAAGGGAACTTGGCAAAAGTTTAAAGGGCAACATTCAAACAAAATAAAGCATTTCACAAAGCAATTACTTAGCACATGCTAACCCATAAAACTTAGCAAAATCCAACCTTGTAAGTTACCAAAAATATCAAGAAAGGAGATTAAGAGAAGAAGTAAAGACAGAAAAAGAATTTTAGCTACCACCTTGTGTCTCATGCAAGTCCAGCTTCCACATGTCCAGAAGGTAGGGTGCAACCACACAATAGCTGCATGATGCTGGTTTTATTTGCTCTGTCCCCCTGTGGCCACCCCCCACCCCCAGATGGGGCTTCCAGTGTGCCAGCCATTCTGGAGCTGGGTTAGGGGCTCTGGGGTGTGGTGTGGGGCAGTGCTCCCAGTGTCCAGTGACTGGCAGTGTCTCACATTCACTCAAACATTTCTACCAAAGTGTGAAACAATGGGCAAAAATTAAAATTCAAAAACTGCCAAGTAGGTAAAATTAGCTGGAAAATATGCAAATGCCCCACATTTATTTTGAGATCGTACACACCTAATATGACTTTAAAACATCTTCCTTGTTTTCTGTCTATGACTTATTCAATATGGTTTTAAATTGCCACCTACACGCTTCTATGTATTGTGACTTTCCTTGTGAATGCAGTAACACATTTGGAACAGTTGCATTGTTATTATTGCAAAATCTTCCATCTATTCAGCTTATAGATCCTTACCCATTGTTTGAAAACCCCTTCATCTGGAGCAATTCTATCCCAACTCCCAAGATCCCCAGTAACTTATCTTCCTCTTTTTAGAACCTAGAGTGTTTTAAAGTAAAGCCCAGCTGTTTGGCAGACCCCTGGGGTCATTTCTAAAGGGGAAAACAGTCTTGCTAGGGTTGTTATACATAAGTGGATGGATAAGATTCATTCCTTAGTTGTTCTCTTTATTTTCATCCTTTCAAACTGTACCTTGGACCAGAATGTGAGAAAATTAGAACAGTCTGTCACGATCCTTTTCTTGTTTCTTCATGAGGCCAAAATCATTAAAATGTTGCCTCTTAGTAGATTCTTAACTCAGAAACTTGAGCAAAAGAGAGAAAAAAAGTTTATGAAACACTAAATTAACTTACATAGCACCATTTATATTGCTAATTAAAACAAAAAGAAAGAAAAAGAAAAAACAAAACCCCAAAATATTTGAATGCTGCAATCACTATAAAAAATACAGTAGTATCTCAAAGGCATTTTCAGGTTGCTTCAGCACTGACTAATCACCCGTGTAACTCTACATGGGCAGTTACAGCAGATACCCTCATAATGGCCTTAAGGGAAAGAAAGGGTCCTCTGTGGCTTTAAAGCACACTGCCACAGGTTATGGCATACAGCTCACCAGGCTCTGCTCTCATACCCCTCCTCTGTCAGTATCTGGTTTTTATTGCTCTTTCCACTCTCCTGTGCTTATGCCGTTTCTTCTCTTGAAGGTTTTGTTGCTAAGCAGCCTGAGTCCCGAGTCTGTGCTGGCACAGAAGGCTGCAGCAGAGATACCCCAGGAGGCCTCCTTTCACCCTACAACAACTTCCACTAACAGGCAGAAGATGCTGTTGTAGAGAGCAATGAAATGTAACAGACCTTTTCTCAGCTTTCACCTCTCTGCTAACAGAAACCAAAAGACACTAATGTTCAGAATTGAAGTACTCTGAGCTTGAGCAAAGCCTTAGACTTTGAATTAAAATGTATTGTAACCCTCTGCTAGCTTCAGCTATCAGGTAATTAATTATATGAGCAGTAACAAGGCCCAATACAAAGCAACTTCAGCCCCCACACAGCTTTACTTACCCTTCAAAAAAGCCTGGAAGCCAGAACAGCTTGCAGCATACAGAGCACCAGCAGCCATCTAAGACTGTTACCCAGCACCATACAACATGGCTGGCAGGGACAGACTGGGACCTCATGCATTAGAAATAAGGGTTGAAGGGTGTTTTATCCCTTCTTGCAGCTACCAGAAGTATCAGCAAGGAACCGCAACAGCAGCAAACAGCAACTACACTCAGGTAAAAACAGTTTCCACAGGTCACAACTGAGGCCAAGGAGTATGTAATAAAGTTTAAATCTCTTTCCCTTAAACCCAAAAATTCATCTTGCTATTAGAAATTTGTGTAGTGTGGGTTTCTCCTTTTCAGGTAATTTTGGAAGGGACAGAGAAGTATAGCCCCTTTCAAGGTCTTTGTAACAACCACAAGTTAGTAAGCACACGGGGTAGCCAAGGATTTTTTTCTGTGTTTGCCAGCAGATTTGTTTTAGCTACAGATAGGGAGAATAGCTGTTCTAATACTGTCTCCTGTAAGGAAACAACATCAGCTGACTCAGTGGGCATTCTGTTGCTTGTAGCACTAATATAGACCACATTAAGGTGCCATTTGAGTGTTCATTTATCACACCTTACCCCTCTAAAAATAAATGCATTCAGGGTGGCAGATTGCAGCTTAAGAGCTTCAAACTGGACATTAGGAAGAACTTTACTAGAACAGTAGTACAGCACTGGAACACATCCTTCATCCTTGAAGGCTTTCAAGACCTAGAAAAATCAACTGTCCTGCTACCCTGAGGCCAACATTAACTTTTTGCTTAGAGGAGATCTTTCAGGGTCTTTTGAAAACAAGGTTTACAGAGAATGTCACACAACTTCTTTTAGAGAAAGCTAGTGATCAATTTAGTCCATTTATCCAGCAGAACATTTTATTCTCATCAAGGACAAGGAAATATCAACCAACAACTCAATTAACATGACACAGATCAAACAAGCCCTGTTAAGCATTTTCTACTTAACATGTGAAAAAAGAGTCTAAAGATATCTGATGTGTCCAAATTGTTCACATTAAAACTTGAGCTCATCCTTTAACATAAGCTCAGCTGATGTTGCTCTTGTGTATAGCAAAAGGTGGAAATAGTTACCAGAACAGCGGTGTTTAACAAGTACTGAAGCACTGGAATTTAAACTGCATTTACTAGTGTGCTATTAGACTGTTTTCCTTGCATCTCTTCAGAGTCTCAGGCAGACTTGCAGAAAGCCACAGCAGAAAAACGAACTTCTCCTTTTTCACGTTCTGTAAATTGTCTGCAGATCTTAGCAGAATCCTTAGGGATAAAAAAAGGCAGCTGTTTAGACTAAGAAAATGGACTTGCTATAGAGAACAAGTCATTGCTGTTCCTCTCTGAGTCCCACCAACTAAGTTACAAGGTCTTTATAGCACCAGTGGATAAATACATTTAAGAGGTATCTAGCTCTGGCGGACAATACATTTAGTAGTTGTAAATTTGGTAGATTTAAGAAGCACAGACTTGTAGAGCAAGTAGGTACAGGCCACTATACACCAAATGCACACTTCTCACCCTTTTATAGGCCTTGCTTTCAGGGAAACAAGCAGCAAGGGAGAAGTCTTACCTTCAACAGCAAGTCATCCGAGCTTGTGCCATGGTTTACAGGAAATGGCATACGGCCATCTGTGAAAGAAAGCCTTATCACTCAGTACACTTAGTATTTCAGAATTAGCAGCACTGAGCACAGCGGGCCCAAACAAGTACACATGTGATGATACATATTTGGGAAGTCAGAACAAATTGTCAATACATAGTCTGAGATGGGGACTGAGTATTCTCAGCTCTACCAGCAAAGACATGCTTTACAAAAGAATTGAGTGCAACCCACCATCAGCTAAAATGTTCGAGTGAAGGTACAAACTGTGTATTGGCTCTGAGAGCCTCAGCAAACAATTTAAGCAGCACTGAGTATCTTGCCTAAGCCCCCAACGCTGCTGTGAAGCCTGAAGTAGGCCCAGTCCAACTGCAGAGTTAGCAGGATCTTACCCAATTCGTACAGGTGTCCATCCACATTGACAAACAGGATGAAGTGGAAGTTCAAACTGTTGTCCTCAACCTTAGAAGATACCATTAGTTACATTTGGAGATACCATTAGACACATTTGTTAGGCTGAAGCTAGTGCTGCAAACCCTACATGTGACTACAGAACAAAATAGACAACAACAGAGCAGTAGCAAAGGACTGAAAACTTAAGTTCAGCTGAAGAGATCTGTGGCAAGACCTCTACAAGGTCATGCACCCGAAATCCTAATGCAGAGTCACGTTTTCAATCTGGATCTGGACCCAAATTTTCAATCTATATTTAAGGAAGAAACCCTGAACAAGTAGTCATCCACGAGTCACTCATTTCTCTGTCTTCATGAAATATAACAGCCATCTGACAGATAAAAAAAAATTTTATTGCTCTACTACCTTTGTTAATCTCTTCCCCCAATATTTTACACATTCACATCTTACCCGACATTGTCCTTCTTGTGCAACCGAATTGTGGACTTCTTGTATAGCCTTAAGATAAAGCAGATACAGGTTACTACATCCTTAAGTGCTGGTAGCTGTCAGCAGTTTGCATAGTTTATATACCTTATTATTTGCAAAATGCTTAGCTCTCTCTTCAGGAGACAAATCAGCTGTTTCATCAAGAAACTTCTTCAGGGCAGACCCCTCATCTGCAAAAGATAATCAAAAATTTTATTCAGTATGTGTAAAGCATTGGTCACAGTTGAGATGCAGCCCACAGTAATCTTGTGGGCTTGTTGCACCAACTACAACTCATTGCATTCAGCCTGTAACTATCTCCTACACAAGCTTATTATTAACTACCACTTGAAGTAAGCTATTTATCCAGAAGCTATTAGTAACAATCTACACAACTAGAGTGTAGCACTTCAGGGTACTCTGGATGGTTGTCTTGAAAGTCACTTTCAAATGGGATGTAGCTTTTCTGATTTTCCCACTGCACATTTGGCAGAAGGGTTCAGTCCTGTTTTGAAGAAATTCAAGAAAGGTGCCAGCTGTAAGGACACATAAGTATCGAGTAACAGAATATGGGTAGATGAAATTGTCTCACTGCCTTCAAATGAAGGCAGCACTTGCTCATTGTGGGATTACTTTGGTTTTCCAGGACATAAATTAGTAGTGCAGTACAAATATGCACTAAGTTCTGGTCTTCCATGAAAGATGTGCTGCATCATTGCTTCACTCATCTAGAGTGTGTTATTACAGAGAATCTTTTCAAGAAGCAAAACTATGCTCATATGTTCACTATGCCTTCTGCATGTGTTTTCTTTGTATAAGACAAAATCCCACACCACACAAAGGGTTCAAGTTCTCTTGGAATAATGATAGTTGTATTTTGCAGATCTCCAGTCTTTGAACAACAAAATAATCCTTTTCTATAGGAAGCAAACCATCAAAACTATTATCTCAGCAGGAAAAGTCTAATTACAGACACTTATTATCTCTACAACTTCTCCAGAAAAAAGAAAACATGTTTTAAACTGATTTACAGGCTACTCTGAGCACATTTATTTACATTAGACATAGGTGGCATGAAGAACTCCATCTCTTCAGTTGACATCAAGACCAATGTCAACAACTACTTCTGAACACAGTACTTCCTGATTACAGACAGACTTTGGTCAGTCCTACTATGTGCCCTTTTCTTCTTGCATTGCTCACTAGGACAATACCTCTGCAGCTACCAAACACAAGTCAAAGGTTGAGTCCACATGCCCCCCCTCCAAGAGCTGAAAGACCCACTTACCAACTGAAGCAGTATGGCATGTCTTAACTTGCCTTGAATGAAAGCCCCATGCCTCCCAATAGCCCACATGCATTCAATCTTCTGTCGTAAAAGTGGAAATTCAAGCATTTCAGAACATTCATACTCACCAAGCTTCACTTTGTCCTTGTTATTAGCAACTGCATGTATCAGACCAATTGTCCCACAGGAATTGCTGACTGTTTGCTTCAGGAAATACACCTTGGAACTGATTTCTTGATCCTTTATTTTCTCAGTCTGTTGCTTCCTGAAGTTCTCATGCTGTAAACGTGTAACTGTTTTAAGCATTTCATTACAGTTGTATCTTTTTATTGTGTAAACTACAGATAAGTTGTGCAGGAGAATCAATACCAAGACTGGACAAGAAAGTCATCTTTGTGGCATAGGTCCAGTAAGCACCATGTCTAAACTGGATTCAGGCCAACACTTAATGGACTACCTGCGTGACTCAGTCATATCCAAAGGTACTGTACTTAGCCCTTCATCTGTTCTGTACACTGGAAATCGCTTGGGGTGGGGAACCATAGGCTCTTCGATATCATCCCTCAATTGCTTTGGTTCACTAAACAAGACTACTGACATGTCTCTGCAATAATGTGCCTTTGGACCTTCAGGTTACTCCCCTTCGTGAACCTCTTCCCACCAGAACAATGTATAAACAACTAAGATCCATTAGTACTGAAATGTTATAATCCTTCATTTAAAGAACCTGTTAAATATACTTTATTTCAAAGCCCATCTTCTGATTCACTTCCTTAGCATCAAGTGGACTGAATATATTAACCATAGAGAAGTAGTTTAGGCCTTTCTAGATCCAATGAGTCAGCACAGTAAAGGAATTGCTATTCTTCATGCTCAAGATCGGTCATGTTTTTTCCTCAGTCTGATATACAAAAGCAGTCTCACAGGAGCATTGGGATAGAATAAGAGGCCTTGTTTTGTTGCTCAGTTCATTATAGTTCAGGCAATTTGGAGACGGGAGCCATGCACAACATTGTCCACCTAAAGCCCCAGCGCAAGCCCCATCTACACCCAACCATCTGATGCTTGAGTGGATGACACAGACACACTCCTGGCAGCAGCCAGTGCTACCCGCGGCCAGTCCCCTCCCTTCCCCCGCGCGGGAGGGGACACCCACCTGCTCGGTGAGCGGGAACAGCAGCAGCAGCGCGCAGGCCGGGGTCGGCACGGCGCGAAGCGACTCATCCTCGAAGCCCAGCACGTCCACAAAGCGCCAGCCGGGACCCACCCCGAGGCGGGACAGCACCTGCACGGGGCACAGAGAGAGGTGGCCCGGCCGCGACACCCCCGTCCCCGCCCCGCCGCGCCCGGTGACACAGCACAACGCGCGGCGCCCCCTGCCGAGGGCGCGGGCTCAGCGCCGCTCCGCAGGTGCGGCCGCGCCCCGCGCAGCGGAGCCGCTCCGCGCCCATCCCGGCAGGGCGGGATGCCGAGGGATGGAGGCAGGCGCCGCTCCGCAGGTGCGGCCGCTCCCCAGCAGGGCGGAATGCCGAGGGATGGAGGCAGGCGNGATGGAGGCAGGCGCCGCTCCGCAGGTGCGGCCGCTCCCCAGCAGGGCGGAATGCCGAGGGATGGAGGCAGGCGCCGCTCCGCAGGTGCGGCCGCGCCCCGCGCAGCGGAGCCGCTCCGCGCCCATCCCGGCAGGGCGGGATGCCGAGGGATGGAGGCAGGCGGCGCTCCGCAGGTGCGGCCGCTCCCCAGCAGGACTAGATGCCAAGGGATGGAGGCAGGCGCCGCTCCGCAGGTGCGGCCGCGCCCCGCGCAGCGGTACCGCTCCGCACAGGGAGGGCGGGATGCCGAGGGATGGAGAAAGAAGGGGCGGCACCCGCCCGCCCGCGATAGTCCTGCGGCGGCGGCAACTCACTTTGTTCAGCATCTGGAAGACAATGCGGGGGGAGAAGCGTGAGTGCCAGTGAGAGACGGCGCCCCACCACCCGCCCCGCAGTCCCAGCCCCGTCTCCGCCGCCCCTCGCGCACCTCGGGGTTGATCTCCATCGGCTGCCAGGCCATGGCTGCAGGGCGGCAGGGAGCCGGGAAGAAGGCAGGCTGCGCCCCAAGCACGACGATGTCCCCGCGGCAGTTGCGCTGCCGAGCCGCTGGCGATGCTGGGGCGCGGAGCCGCCCACCCGGCTCTTATATAGGGGCGGGCTGGCCCACTGCGCGCGGCCGCGGGGGGAGAGGGAGGAGCAGGGCACGGCCGGGGCGGGGGGCGCGGAAGGCCCGCGGTGTGCGGGGCCGGGGGCAGCCCGGCCGGGGTGCGGGAGCCGGGTCACCTCCGAGGGAGCGGGGTGCGGCCGGCGGCGAGTGGACCCCGGCCCCCCGACGTTGATGTGGAGAAAGTGCTAGAAGCAAGCCGGCAGCGTGGGCAAGCAGCTGGCATCTCCCGGGGCAACAGGTTTCTCCTCCACCATCAGCCCAGCCCCTGGGCTCCGCTCATCCCAAATGCCCATGTCTACAGTTATGTGCCTGACCGCTCCTGATCATTAGACCCTGATGTCTGTGTGTTGCATGAAGTATACAATGGTTTTGATACTCAACAAAATCATTAAACACTTATTTTTAAATTTTCAGTATGATTATAAAACCATCATGAAAGTCTCCTGTCTGCTGATTGTATCTCTGCGGTTCGAACCAACCCCTGAACCAGTCCAATGAAGCTGGTTAAAAAATAGTGGGCTTTTTATCTTTTATTCATGACCTGACAGTTTCTGCGCACAATATCTTTGGACTAGAACATGTCTGAACAAGGAAACAAAACCAAACCTGCTCAAAATACTAGAAATCACGTGGACTCCAAACAGCCTTTCAGATTTTACTGGTAAACAGCCGGATGGGAGCCTTGTGGATAAGCGAGATGCTTCACAGTTGTCTTTCAAACAATGCAAATACTGAACAAAAGAGTCAGCTGAATGTCTGCAGTCTGTTTGGTTTTGATGACTTTCTTCCTTTAGTTTTCCATCCTGTTTCAGAACGATTTGGACCCCAGTGCAGCCAAATTTATAAGTGCCTGCCTGATTTCAAGCACATTTAAATTAATTTTAGATCTCTTGCACTGTAAGTTAGTGTGGAATCATTCACATCAAGTGGTTGTACACATACGCTTTTGAACTGAGATCTCTTCATCAACATTATTCAGTTTACAATGAACTCCTTGGGAAAGATGCTTACAGCTTAATCTTTGAAATATGGCCATAAAAGACTCAAGATGAGTTGTCACACTAGTTCAACCTGTAACGAGACTTAGTGAAGAAAAAAACAGGATACACGGAGGGTTTTGTATTTTATGGCCAAAGCTAGGATGTGTCCAGACAGAATAAAGCCTTGAGCAACCTGGGCTGATCTTGTAGCTGATCATGCTTTGAGCAGGAGGTTGGTCCAGAGATACGCTGAGAGCTGTTGCAACCTGAAGTGTCCCATGATCCTGTGATTCACAGTAAAGGGAAGAGCAGTACACATTGTTCAAACCCAAAGATTTTCAAGGAAGACAGGGGGAAGGTTCACAGTAAATGACAATATCATTTATTTCTTTTTTCTCCTTTACTGTAGCTGAAAACAGTCTCTGACACCTATAAGCAAGCTATAAATGGCCTGAAATATTTTATATATAGTATCTTTCACTATCTTTCCTTTTATGATCAACTCTTCATGCACTGTAAGATGCAAGGATACCAAAGGAACTTGAATGAACAGGTCTAATGCTAATGGTCCATGCTGGATATGCAGGAGAGATGGCATGCAGCTCCTCTGAGAGGATGGCAAACAGTTGTGCAAGTGTAATTTTAGTCTCTGCATGCCATGAGCAGCATACAGGAAGTGAGGAGTGTTTCTATGGGGGAATCTGCCAAATCTATCAATACATTACTTTTAAAGTTAACAGTAAGTGTAACAGTATGACACTGCTAAACAACTGCTACTGTTGCATAAAGATGTCTGTCTCCAGAAAGTTACATAAAAAGTGGATGCTGGGTCTTACGCAGTCTCCATGTACCTCCTTGCAAAGATGAAGTCTCTGGAACATCTTTCTTCAGAGCAGATAGGTGTACCTAGCACATTTAACCTAATTCATTCCTACTACTGCAATAAAATTGAAACTCACTTGAAAAAGTGACTGGACATACTTGTAAACTTTCTGCACAGTCCAAATGTAATAGTAGTACTTGTGGTATTCAACACTGTGGATGGATAAAGGTTTTGCTCAGATGTTTAATCTAGAAAGTGTGTACTGAGGAATCTTTGCTATATGTATGATCTTTTGGCAGATTTCTTTCTCTTAATAGGACTTGGTGTCAGTACTTAACTTCTCACCATGTTCCAGTTGAAGGTTTACATAAGGAAGAACTAGACCTATAGGTAAGGGATGTTCCTGAGTTCAGAGGATCTCCTAATAAAAGCACCTATAACAAGCCTGTAGTGAAGGAGGCAAAGCTGGCCTTAGACAATGCAGAGCTCCTGAAATGGAAGCTGAGGTTGTAAACTATTCTTCAGAAAATAATTTTCCTAATGCCCTGCCAAAATCCGATCCCTGAGGCACTCCAAGTCCACATCTTCTCTGCAGTGTCCACACCTGCCTAGCAAACACACTGTGCCTTTCTTAAATTTCTTATAATGACTCACTTCCCAAAAGAAGGATTCCAAACCCATTCCTGGAAACCTCCTTAATTCCCTACTCTCTACCTTCAAAACAAGCAATTATTGTCCATAGCTGGCTGACGGTGCCAAGGGCAGCAGGATGCAGGTATATGGTGGTGTGTGGGAAACAACTGGTTGGTAGGCCTTGAATTTGAACAGTTGCAGCCCTGAAGTTGTAAAGAATGTAAACAATCTAGGATGGGAAAGTAGAAAAGGAGGAAAACTGCTGTAAATATCAGGTGCTGTTTTTGAGATTTGCCAGCACGCGAAGAACTGTCAACCACCTATCAAAAGACGAGTTTAGGCGCGTGAACAGAAGTACCTGACCAATGAAATATAATATGCTTGCGCGTGGACAGAGAAAAAGAATATAAATCTAAGCTTAATGTAAATAAAGTTGCCGCGTGTGTTTTTCCTACTGAATTGCTGTCTGGGTGTATTCCTTTCCGTCGGCAGCAATGCAGGTGCTGGAGCCACAGGAATCTATTACTGGATGTCACCATTCTCCTGGTAACTGCCCATTTGCATTTACCCTACAGTGAGTGGAAAGTATTTGAGAAAACTGTGCTGACTTACTGTAAGTACCTCTGCTGGCCTGGGGGTAAATCCTGCTGGAGGTAAATTCTGAAGTTAGACAGCTCAGTTTTACCATAGCAGTGTGCTCGAGAGGCTGACTTACACAGAAATGCAGCATCCTTGAAGGGTTGCTAGGACTACACTTGAGAATGTTGGTGTGGTGCCACGCTCCCTTTGGCATGCCTCCTGCTGTGAGTGTCCTTGGAGCTGTAAGCTTTGTGGCTCTCAACCCTAAGGGTTAAAGGCAGCTCTGGGCTGAGGTTGAGGCCCAGATGAGAAAACTATGGAGAGAACAAATGTGTCCCTGGAGCTGTAGGATTGTGGCTCTCCAAATCCTAACTCTAACCCTGCTTTTGTCACAGATCCAAACCACAGTATTATGACAGGCGCTATGGAGAAAACTAACTTCATCCCAGCCAGAACCTGTACACTGTGTCACAAGATACCAAACATAAAACATGACAAACATGTGAGTCCACTGTAGGGACAGTGGGCATCTGGGATCTGTGTAAGACAGTAACATACCCCCTTCTCTTCTGGTAAATTTTCTGGAGCACAGCAGCAATTCCTGCATGAGAGTACCCCAACCTTTAGTTAGAAGATCAGAGGGATCAATAGGCCAGGCAAGTGAGTGCTTTTATAGAAGGTCTGGGTCCATAAAAGATTTGAGCAGGAAGAGAGATGTGTTTGTTTCTGAACTGCAGCCAGGTTAATTGAAATACTTATGTGAGGAATCTTGGTGAGTTTTGGTGACTCTGCAGCCCAGCATGTGGGGCAGTCCAAGTCCAGTCACACTCAACACCTGCCTGTCAGCAGCTGCTCTCCAGGTCCATGGGCGAGGAGTTCTAGGCTGATATCTCAAATGTCAAGCAGGAGTCTGGAAAGTGAAAGAAATTCAAAGCAGCTCAGAGCTGAGTTGGGAAATAGGGGAAAAAACCCCAAATCTTTCTTTACTTCATGTAAAGGTTGGAAAAGTTATGTTCTTATATTCCCATGTCCACGAGAAGCGTATGTTTTGGCTAGGAGATGTAATAATTAAGGGCTGCTGAGGTGGAGACATGTTGAAGGATGTGAACTCAGGGTCTGACCTGTGATGAAGACCAGCTGGAAAGGGGTAACAGAAGCAATGCAGTTAAAAGGGTCAGGCTGAGAAAAGGGGCTGCTCTGCCAAGGACTGACTTTGCGTGTATTGACTGCTAGCAGTGACTCTGCAATTGCTCTGAACTACAGCCAAGTTCACCAGCATGTAAAGAACAAGCTCTACAGAATGCAATGACTCTTCTGG
The DNA here is from genome assembly GCF_001604755.1 of Lepidothrix coronata. Taxonomy (NCBI): domain Eukaryota; kingdom Metazoa; phylum Chordata; class Aves; order Passeriformes; family Pipridae; genus Lepidothrix; species Lepidothrix coronata. Next base: position 10,171,176 of record NW_016690180.1, read on the forward strand.
AAGTCTGTAGGTAGAAGTGTTAAACTGCTAAAATGTAGCTTCGAAGGCTTGTCTTGAGTCTCAGTTCTGAAGAGTGTGGCCATGGTTTTCTTGATTTCAGATCTGTCTGGCAGGATGCTTATGACTCTTCACTTCATTCCTCTGCAAAATCATGTCCACCCAAATGGTGATGTATCTATCAGAGGCACAGTGATAACATGCTTTGTTTCACAGTAGAAGTAGGACAAACAGAGAGCGAATCCTTTCTCTTTTCAAAAGAAAGGCAGGCATTGTTGTCAAGGATCTCTTAGTTTCCAGTGAAATGATATCTGGTTTTAAAGATATGAAAGCTTGCAAGGCTTGTCTCAATGGATAAGAAAGACAGTATATTGGCACCTGGGCAATTGGCATGTGTCTCCTTCCCTTAAATGCTTTCTTTGGTGATGTTAGCAGTCCATGCTTTTTACTGTCTAGGCAGGAAAAATTGATCTTTCTAGTCCTGTAGAAGAGAACAATTCCTCCTTCTTTTCTGTCTTTGTTTTGTTGACTTAAGCATTCTTAGGATTAGTGCTTTTATCCAGAGAGGTAAAATATACATTTCAAGAGGACCTCATTCTGTGCAATGTTTTAGCATAATACTTGTAATAGCTAATAATAATAAATTCTAATTTTGATGTAGTACTTGGATGATCCATGATAGGGACTTACATACCTACTTACATTTTCATCCAGTGAATGCTTCCCTCAGGTTAACAGGCACAAGACAAAACAAGATGAGCCATGTGATTTAAACTACTGGTTGTGAGACTTAAATAGCAGCACTTGACTCTTGTAATACACTCTCTAGTACAACACTGTGCCTCTTCCCAAGTGCTGTGTTGGGAAGACATTCACGTCTACTCTGGGACGGCTGGAAGAGTTTACCTTAGATAGGCTGTTTCTTGTGAAACAAAATAACAGACTGCTCCAAATCAGGTCAGGAGCACTAGCCACTCTTAAGCTGGAGGAGGGTAAGGAGCGGGGAGGTGGGGGGAGGGGGGGAAAAGAGAAGAGAGACGTCAGTCAGTTCAAAGGATATCAAGACAGTGACTCACTAGTACTTTTACACTGGTAGAGATGTACTTCCTCAGATCTATGGGGTGCTGAGGGAAAGGCACAGGCCACCTCCCAAACACCTCTTTTTGTCACTGGTCTCCATCCTCAAGAATTAAAAAACCTTTTCAGGGAAAGTACAGAATATATGCCTTAGAGAGCTGCTGAGGAGGGATCTAACTTCTGGACCAAGTCTGTTGTCACCTGCAGTCTCTTTATGTGCTAGCATAGTTTTGTTGTTTCTTGAAGGATTGTGAGAAGAAAATGAAGAAATTGGCTTGCCTGCTGTTGGATGGAGAAGTGAGAGGTATGACTCTGCCAGAAGGGCAAAGGCTTTTGTGTCTGTTGAAGAAAAAAAAGCTGGGGGGGGGCAGGCTTATCCAGCTTGCATGACAACAGAGGAACCTGTAGACAAGGACTCTGGTGTGAAGGGGTTTTCTGTGAAATCTTGTAACTCCTCCAATTCAGCAGAACAAACCATCTTACACTTTGTCCTGGACATGAGTTTATCTTTTTTTGCAAGGAAGGAAAAGGGGACCAATAGTGATGAATAGGGATGGGCAGATGTAAAAGGCATTTCTTCATT